>NC_091305.1:1005000-1040000 GCF_038502225.1 Cherax quadricarinatus
AACACATCTCAACACAAGGATCTATGGGAACACATCACAACACAAGGCTTCATGGGAACACATCACAATACAAGGCTCCATGGGAACACATCTCAACACAAGGCTCCATGGGAACACATCTCAACACAAGGCTCCATGGGAACACATCTCAACACAAGGCTCCATGGGAACGCATCACAACACAAGGCTCCATGGGAACACATCACAACACAAGGCTCCATGGGAACACATCACAACACAAGGCTACATGGGAACACATCACAACACAAGGCTCCATGGGAACACATCACAACACAAGGCTCCATGGGAACACATCTCAACACAAGGCTCTATGGGAACACATCACAACACAAGGTTCCATGGAAACACATCACAACACAAGGCTCCATGGGAACACATCACAACACAAGGCTCCATGGGAACACATCTCAACACAATTCTCCATGGGAACACATCACAACACAAGGCTTCATGGGAACACATCTCTACACAAGGCTCCATGGGAACACATCTCTACACAAGGCTCCATGGGAACACATCTCTACACAAGGCTCCATGGGAACACATCACAACACAAGGCTCCATGGGAACACATCACAACACAAGGCTCCATGGGAACACATCTCAACACAAGGCTCCATGGGAACACATCACAACACAAGGTTCCATGGAAACACATCACAACACAAGGCTCCATGGGAACACATCACAACCCAAGGCTCCATGGGAACACATCTCAACACAAGGCTCCATGGGAACACATCTCAACACAAGGCTCCATGGGAACACATCACAATACAAGGCTCCATGGGAACACATCACAACACAAGGTTCCATGGAAACACATCACAACAGAAGGCTCCATGGGAACACATCACAATACAAGGCTCCATGGGAACACATCTCAACACAATTCTCCATGGGAACACATCACAACACAAGGCTCCATGGGAACACATCTCAACACAAGGCTCCATGGGAACACATCTCAACACAAGGCTCCATGGGAACACATCACAACACAAGGCTCCATGGGAACACATCTCAAAACAAGGCTCCATGGGAACACATCAGAACACAAGGCTCCATGGGAATACATCACAACACAAGGCTCCATGGGAACACATCACAACATAAGGCTCCATGTGAATAAATCACAACAGAAGGCTCCATGGGAACACACCACAACACAAGGCTCCATGGGAACACATCACAACATAAGGCTCCATGTGAATAAATCACAACATAAGGCTGCATGGGAACACACCACAACACAAGGCTCCATGGGAACACACCACAACACAAGGCTCCATGGGAACACATCACAACACAAGGCTCCATGGGAACACACCACAACACAAGGCTCCATGGGAACACACCACAACACAAGGCTCCATGGGAACACATCACAACACAAGGCTCCATGGGAACACATCACAACCAGTCTAGATGGCAAAACATTACAACACAAGGCTCCATGGGAACACACCACAACACAAGGCTCCATGGGAACACATCACAACCAGTCTAGATGGCAAAACATTACAACACAAAACTCCACGCTCTAAGCTCTAGATTTGCAGTTCTATCTGTACCGTATTCAAAAACAAGATTTTTTTACGTAAAGTTTAATGAGAAGGGTCTAACGTGAACAAGATTTCTTCAACTATTGGAAAGAAAAAGAATGAATATTTTCCTTTCTAGAACCTTTTGATCTTAATTCAAAGAGAATCTCGCCTTACCATTGTCTGTCATGACTCATCTGCAGTAATAATATTAATTTTCTGATTCTCATTTTTCAGAATCAGTTGCAGAACTAAGTGACAAAATGCATTCATCTTTAGTGGATAATGTACAAAGAGAGCAAATAAATACATTACTGGTGTTCTGAAGTTTATGTATGTAGGTGTTATGTATAACGACGTTACTGAGACATGGTGTGAGAGCTGAGCATATTGTGGGCAGTCATATGTGTCTGGCTATGGAATATCACATGCCAGCTCTTTGAACACAACATATCAAAGCCCTATGCTGAAATTGCCCGCGTTTCATATCTGTATTGCATTCCAACTGTGCATTTATACCTGGAAGGAGCACATGAAGTGTCAGGTAATGTGATCCTCTAACAATATTATGTCTAACAAAATGAATAGTAGAAATAAGAGTCGAAGATGGAAAATTGCCTCATCTAATATCTCTTACGAGGTACTCATGATGATACAGTAAACATCATGATCTGACAGAAGTCAGTCTATTCGTTGTTGCGAGAGTTAATATTGCAGTCATCATTGCATCAAACAGTGAGTGGCAGGGGAAGTTCGCAATGTTAGTCTCAAAGAAAATGGTAGCAATATGGCAAGCTATTTCCTGACGTAATTCAAACTGGTTAATAGCTCGCTAATGACAACCTGAGAGTGTAAGACCATAGTCTCATACTCATATATATATATATATATATATATATATATATATATATATATATATATATATATATATATATATATATATATATATATATATATATATATATATATATATATATATATATATATATATATATATTCAGGGAAACCAGCAGACCGGACTTGAGTCCTGGAGATGGGAAGTACAGTGTCTGCACTCTGAAGGAGGGGTGTTAATGTTGAAGTTTTATGACCAAAACCTAGTCCAGCACTAGCTTACAAACAGTCAAGCTGGGATGGCCCCATCGCTGAAAATGTGCTTGCCAACATGCTCAGGGTTGCAACATCAGACAGGGAGATTGCCCGTCTCCAAGCTGTGAGCACACATCACTCTGGGGACTTCCTCCAAACAGTTCTCATATCGGGAATGGGAACGCGCCTCGACACTAATGGCTCTGCGCCTTGCTGCCCCAATTCACACGGAATATACGTGTATTTGAGGCGATGCGCAAGCCGACCAATATGGTCTACATGGTCTTAACTGTTCCAAAACCAAGGGCTGGCATGCAATACACGATGAGGTCAACATCATAAAGAGAACCCTTGCTACAGCTGGATGCCCAGCTGAGAGGGAGCCCCAATCACTATCAGCCAACAATACCCACAACCCAGCAAACCTTCCCTACGGGATCACCATCTATTCTTGGAAGAATGTCAAGCTCTTAGCATGGGACTATACCTGTGTGTCCACACTGGCTGACACCTATATCCATCACAGTGTTGGGCGACAGGGAGGAGCTGCTGACCACAGGGAGGAGTACAAGCTCGGCAGGTACAGGGACATAAGCCAACAGTATCAATTTGTTCTAGTGGGATCAGAGACCTTGGGATCATGGGGAAAACATGCCACACGTTTCCTTAAAGAACTGGGTTCCAGACTCATCGACACCACCAGGGACCCAAGGGCAGCCACTTTCATGTTCCAGCGCCTCAGTGTGGCCATCCAGAGGGGAAATGCATGCTGAATACTGTACTCGCGTCCAGCTTCGGAGGACCTGGAGGAGATTCATAACCTTTGATATATTGTACCAATGTATTCATGTTTGTGTTTTCTATCAATGTATTCTGTCTATTAATAAAGGTTGGAGAAGAAAATATTCAAACAGCTCCGGGGAGAACCTTGAGTTTTTCCTGAGGTACGTTTATTGTCTTCTCTGAGGATGAGGGTCCCCAGTAAAGTTATAGAGGTGGTACCTCCCTCTATTTAATATATATATATATATATATATATATATATATATATATATATATATATATATATATATATATATATATATATATGTGTGTGTGTGTGTGTGTGTGTGTGTGTGTGTGTGTGTGTGTATGTGTGTGTGTGTGTGTGTGTGTGTGTGTGTGTGTGTGTGTGTGTGTGTGTGTGTGTGTGTGTGTGTGTGTGTGTGTGTGTGTGTGTGTGTGTGTGTATGCAATAAGATCACAGTAAACAGGTGATTTTAAAATATGCAAAACAACCACTATGAAAGAGTAGTGAAATTCCAAGCGCTTTCGTGACTACTTACATTGTCAATGACAATGTGGTGGTACCTCCCTCTATTTAATATATATATATGTATATATATATATATATATATGAGTATGTGCGTATGTTTCAAGTAATATGACTTATATAATTTATATATAATTCACTCACGAACTTATTCTCCACTTGTCAACAATATTTTCCGAAGTCAGTGAGTGTTGTACTCCTCTGCTTCATAAAAACACAAGATCCCTAGAACCACAGTGTTCATAAGACACGATTATCAGTATCACAGCCTTGGTAAAACACATGATAACTAATATCACAGTACTTATATATCACATGGTCACTAATAACACAATGCTCCTCACATGAAACACATGACCTCGATACTGATCACATAATTAAATGGTAACAAGTATACAACACTCATCACATTAAATACATAATCGTAAGTAGCACAATACTCATCACATAAAACAAACTCATCTGTAATATATATAAATTCCCATCATTATTGTAGATTATATATGACAATCTTATCCCTCTGGGTAATATTTACAGATGGAAGATTAAGGTCAGTTTCACATGATATTAAATGCGTATAAACTTTCCTAAGTGATCTTCCTTAATGGATCCGAACTCTTATGAAAACTCTGAACATACATCAAAATTTATTTCATTTATTATCAACAGGAAGACGAAAATTTTCATCCTCTGAAAATGGACACAGACACGGCCATTTTTTTTTTTTTGGGTGGGGGGGATGAAATGACAAATTATTGAGATACTGATGGATTGGAAGGAAGTAATTCGGATGTTGTTAAATTGAAAGCAGGTAGTTGGAGTTTTATGGGACTCTACGAGGGTAGTTAAAATGTTGTGCAATTATGAATATTTAATTGAAGTTCACTGGGATTTAAAGTGAGCACTTGAAATATTCTCTTATCTGAGGTGGGGAGTTGGATATGAAAAAGTGTAGTTGAAATATAGCGGGATTAGAAGTGGGTAGTTCAAGAATTGCTGGATAAGGAGCGTGTAGTTAGGACACCGGAGGAAGTAAAGTCTGTAGCTGAGAGAAAATGCAAGGAAGCTTGAGGAGATGATCATCTTCTGATCAGCTGTTTACAGCAGCTGGTGCAGTGTGCAATATGCTGGGCATGTCCCTGCTGCCTCCCTCTGGCTGGTCACACATGGTTAAACCCGTGAGAAGAACACACAACACTTATACTTAACGAGTGTTTAATACTATTTTCTTCGAGGCGAAAACATTCTACGGGTGCACTAAACAACCTTAAATAATTTTGATTTCCTGCTAATTTATAAATTACCTAAATTTCCACCTAGCCTATGCACTGACGTGCACATCAAAACAGCTGTCTGCTCACACACACGCTCTCTAATTAACACACAAAAATCCTTATCAAAACCATGAATTAAAATAATAATGATATTAATAAATATAAAAATAATAATATCAATGATAATAATTATCATAAATAATAATAATAATAATAGTTATTATTATTATTATTATTATTATTATTATTATTATTATTATTATTATTATTATTATTATTATTATTATTACTATTATTATTATTATTATTATTATTATTATTATTATTATTATTATTAATTTAAATATTTATGATAAAGTAACAACGACAACAGCAACAAGGATCATTCACAACTGACAGAACATTAACAAATGTTTCAACATTCATAAATAGGCATTAGCATAGTCTACAATATACATTTACATTACACATGACTAATGACAAAGCCTCCGCATTTATAAAATATATATTTTTTATAACATTAGCTGCTAAAATAATATCACAATAAAAATTATACAAAATTAAGAGTTACCCTTCAAAATATATTTAAAAATGAGTTAAATTCATAAAAAAATTTGGATTAACAATGAAAAAAAGATATAAAATGCGATAGATATTATTTTGTTGTATTACATTTTATGAAGCGTTAAACTCGTGTGAGTCATTCAGCAAAGTTCACTTATTAGTCTCGCATCATGATGAGAGGGTATTAATGAAAGATAATTTACTGAGGCAGTTTTTAATACTGAAATTGTTCACTCAGTTCAGAGATTTAGCAACACTGAGACAGAGACAGAGAGAGACACACACACAAACAGAGACAGGGGGAGAGAGAGAAAGTCGTTGAGAAAGAGGTTTGCTGCGCAACATTCTTTTTTGCCACTGGTTGCCAGTCTAATACCACAGTAAGGCACAGTAAGGCACAGCAAGATTGGTAACACCGCAGCAAGGCTAACAGCTCCACAGCAAGGTTGACGCCGCCACAGCAAGGCTGACGCCGCCACAGCAAGACTGAGAACGACTCAGCTACAATGGTAACGCCACAGCAAAGACTGCTACTTCACTCATAAACTAACAAATATTATCAGCAGCGAGGGTAAGGAACACTCCAGGTTAACAATTTAACAACGCTGGTTTCGCAGGAGATCAAGATGATGATAATGGTCTCGAGTATTGCAGTTTTTACAAGCGACTCTTCCACCAACGTAGCTGTGGCAAGCTCTAGCTCAAGTCTTTTTAATGAGTCATTAAGTTCAGGGTTTTTTTAACTGCTCATCCAAAAAATATAATAGCTCTCTCTTATCAAATAATCTGCTACATGATATTTTTAGGAAAAGAATGGCGATGCGTTAAAATATGTTGTCATACGTGACAATATGTTGCAATATGTAAAAATAAGTAGCAATATTTACTATAAGAACATATTCACTACCTGTAGCTATATAGTTAAACATCTAAAATACTGAGAACCCCTCAGTCCCTCAAACTGTACTCCATAGAACACTGGTGTGAACAATACAACATTAAATTATATCTAAAAAACACTGAAGGGACTGGTTCCAAATCTGCAAACTGCATTTACTCCTTAAGTGAACGAGAGGATCCACAAACATCTTAAAATACCTCCAATGAAAAGCAGAGATGGAATAAACACTAAGAGGTAACTGACAACTTCACTGTAAAGTGTTCAAGAGTTTTTTGATACAAATCCTTGAAATATGAAGAGAATTACTTACACACCTAAAACTGTCTTCAAGAGGAGACCTGACTCAATTTTCGAGGCAGTTCCTGGTCAGCCAGACCGTGTTATTTACAATGGACTGCGAGGTGCTGGGGCCAACAATGTGACTGATCATGACATCAACCATAAGACCGCATCCTGGACCGGGTCGTAGAGGTGATATCTTCCGAACTATCAAGAATAAAAAAAGTAATCGAGTGAAAAGTAAAGGGAGTGAACTTTAAAGTTGGGCGATTAATCAGTCCAGTTCTTTAATTTTAATGGATTCTTTTTTTTTTTTTTTGCTCCTCGGTGAGAATTCCTAACCTGCGAAGGAGAAAATGACTGATTTCCGACCTATAAAATTCTCCAAAATGAACGGAGCTTCAGAAGCGAAAATTTGTGTGTATTAATTACCCCCGAGATGGACACGGGCACATCCCCTGCTTCCAGGTAAAAAAAATGAATATTTATGGGCAGCAGGTAATTAAGAGGCGGAGCCTCATCAACATGGGAGATGCAGGTGACAAGAGCTGACGTTGATGAGGGCAGCAATTAGTCTACTCCTTGCTATCTTGAACACTGTTCTTGATCCCAGTGAAGCGCTCTCAATCCAATGAACTGGAGTTACTCCCATTTCCTTACATCCTAACTGACTGTCTCCCTGTTATCTGGCTGCATGTCATCTGTACACTACAGTCAAGAATACTTGAGTCCCAAAGAAAGAGATATGCATCTCTCGGTGTATATGTAATGAGAGATACATACGTCTACGTGTATACTCACTTGGAAATACATACCTCTTGGTATTTATACACAGGGATACATACCTCTTTCTTGGTGTGTGTGTGTGTGTGTGCCTGTGTTTACCTTTGTGTATGTGTTTGTTATTAGCGCGTGTGTGTGTATGTGTGGGGATGTGTGTGTGTGTGTGTGTGTGTGTGTGTGTGTGTGTGTGTGTGTGTGTGTGTGTGTGTGTGTGTGTGTATTTGTGTCCTTGTATGTACATCTGAGTGTTTCTGCGTTTACACCATCATAAGTGACCTCACGATGGTGGTCTCCAACGTTCGTGTGGAATAATAAACACGAAATCAATCCCCACCGACATAAACACAAAATTGGTGCCGCGCTTATCTAACTGGGACCTGCTGAGGGGGGTTCTGCTATCATTCACTCACACGCACACATCAATACACACACTAGAAAGTGCGCACACATGTACGCACTCATGCGTTCACGCACATTTGTATGCATACGCGTGTATGTAGATCAATGGGCTCAGGGCAAGTCACTTGTCGTGCAATTGAAACTCGAGGCAATAACAGCAACCTTTGCATAGCGATTCGACAAGGAAGACCATGAATCCCAAAAGATACATGAAAAATAAAATGAAATATATTCGAAGCTTTAAGCTCCTGTAAGTCATTGAGTGCAAAGGGATGATGGAACCTCGATCCTCCCTTCGCTAATCGCGATGCAGACACGCAACCTGACTGTACTCATTTAGATTAACCTGGAAGAAATTTAAATAATAATGTTGAATTTCTGCATCAATTATATTTACTGAAGGTGTAAACTCTTCCTCTACGTTGGTTTCCAGGTCAGTTACACGCACACACACACACACACACACACATACACACTGGAGGACAGGAGGGTCAGGGGAGACATGATAACGACATATAAAATACTGCGCGGAATAGACGAGGTGGACAAAGACGGGATGTTCCATAGATGGGACACAGACACAAGAGGTCACAATTGGAAGTTGAAGACTCAGATGAATCAAAGGGATGTTAGGAAGTATTTCTTCAGTCATAGAGTAGTCAAGCCGTGGAATAGCCTAGAAAGTGAAGTAGTGGAGGCGGGAACCATACATAGTTTTAAGGCGAGGTATGATAAAGCTCATGGAGCAGGGAGAGAGAGGACCTAGTAGCAATCAGTGAAGAGGCGGGGCCAGGAGCTATGAATCGACCCCTGCAACCACAAATAGGTGAGTACAAATAGGTGAGTACACACATACACACACACACACACACACTACTGTTGGTCGAAGTCGCGACCAGCAAAGAGACTGGGCCGGGAGCTGTGAATCGACCCCTGCAACCACAAATAGGTGAATACTCGTACCCACACATACACACACACAAACATATATATATATATATATATATATATATATATATATATATATATATATATATATATATATATATATATATATATATATATATATATATATATAAATATATATATATATATATATATATATAAATATATATATATATATATATATATATATATATATATATATATATATATATATATATATATATATATATATATATATATATATATATATACACACACACAGCCACTCACACACTCCGAAATTAAGGTGAATAGACAATAAGAGTATAATTAGGAACGAACACTGACAACTGTAAGTGAAGGCGCCCTAGAGGACATGACCATGACATGAAAAGTACTCATTGTATTAAACAGATCGGATGGAGACTGCTTGAGATGCGAGAAGAGGGAGGCAGGTAGATGGCAGCTAATGATGCGGATGAGCCATAGGAACGTAAGCAAATACGTTTCATTCTTAGGGAATAGTGGAATGCATTTTCGAAAAGGTAGAGAATGCAAACACCATACCGAGTTTCATGAATAGGTATGATTGAACCCTAGTGTTCAGGAATCACTAAATCTGGTCAGCATGAGTTGAAAGACTCGACTCCTGTAACCACAACCAGGTAAAAATAAATGTAAGAATGCTGTGGTTGGAACAATACAGAAATGATCTACACCGTTTCTTTCAGTTACGACTTGCTAATGGTTAGTAGAAGAACCGAAATGTTTTCTGAAGTTTCCTCTCTAAGTGTGGGTTAATTGTGAACAGCCAGGTGGTTACAATTAGATTGACACACACACACACACACATACACACACACACACACACACACACACACACACACACACACACACACACACACACACACACACACACACACACACACACACACACACACTCACACACACATCAGCTAGGGACCCGTACCTTCGTCTCTATGCATTGGGGCAGGTGAGAATATATTGGCCGAGTTCACTCATTATTACGCTATAATCACCGTTAATAAAGTTTTATGGTATATTATCGAAAGCATTAAAGCAATTTAGGAGTAACTGGCGCTAAAGTTGGCATTAATTTGCGTGAATTTTCGTGAAATAATTTTGTAGACAAGCGATAAAAAACTCGTGACCAGAATTATTGAACAATATTACAAAATAAAGAGTGTCGTTTTATTATCTGATGAATTACATAGCTGTGGTTGGAGAATTTTTAAACGATAATTTAAACTCCACTAAAACTCTTGGTAACGAGGATAGCGCCTGTTTATGTGTGATGTATGTATGTGTGTGTGTGTGTGTGTGTGTGTGTGTGTGTGTGTGTGTGTGTGTGTGTGTGTGTGTGTGTGTGTGTGTGTGTGTGTGTGTGTGTGTGTGTGTGTGTGTGTGTGTGTGTGTGTGTGTGTGTGTGTGTGTGTGTGTGTGTGTGTGTGTGTGTGTGCGTGTGTGTGCATTCTCATTGACTTATACTCACCAACTTGTACTCATTTAATTGAGTCCATTCAGTTATATTCACCTTGTATTTATCTTGTTTTCTCATTTAGTTGTATTCGTGTAGTTGTACTCATCAAGATGCACTTATCTACTTGTACTTATCCAGTTATTCTCACATTGTTACACACACATTATTCTTCTGACTTAGGCACCTTGTTACAGTATTACAGAGTCTGCCGGTGGTACTGCATCGTCCACTTCCTTTCATCTTGTCAACTCTCTGAGGCTGAAGAATTATATCCCAACTTTTCCGAGGTTTTAGTCCAATATTCCGGCTTTTCAAACAGCTTCTGTTACTGGCAGCTGGAACAACTTCTCTAAGCACCTTTTATGTCGTATTTAAAAGCTGGTAATTTTTTTCTTTTTTTTGGCCTAGTCATATTCAACACATTTCCCTAATTTTCTTCTCTTTATAGAAGAAACAAATATTTTTGGAGCGTGAGTTTAACGTATCTTCTGTCATTCTGTTTCGTTTCTGGTGTTACTTTTTTTAGTTTATCTCCATCTTGCTTTACGAGTATCACACACTTTTTTTTATACTCAGAGATGTGTATGATTACATTTCTGAACTGTATGTTACCTAGGTGTTTGTATAATTATTGCTGATGTTGGTGTCCAGAGAAATGTCTGACTTTATTGCCCATATGATTTCTTTGCTACATAATTATATTTTAGCATAAAGCCACCTTCCTCCTCTCTTCCTTCACATGTTTATCCCGCTTACGAAATTTTATCCAGCGTCCCCTCCTGATAATTAACATTCTTACACACCTTTCACCACATATTTCTTACCTCTTGCTTGGCTAACACCTATCACCCCATTTTATCACCTCCTTTATCTTCTCCCTTCCCGACACTCTTGATATTTACTTTTCTTTTACTTTACTTGTTTTTTCCTTTCCTGAGTCTTTAACTTAGTCCCACGTCTTTAATGATTTTCTGTCTTCCCCCCTGTCTCTTCGTTTTTCTCAACTCTCTCCCACACCCCACCCACTCATGCTTTAGCTCTGATATTACACCCGTGGTGCGCATATATATATATATTAAATATATATATATATATATATATATATATATATATATATATATATATATATATATATATATATATATATATATATATACAAACACTGATCTCTGGCTGAAGGAGACTCGAACCTACGAACCTTGGAACAAGATACGCAGTGCTATACCAATCTCACCACACTGGACAATACCTTGGCGTGCAGCTTGCGCTACACGTTGATCCAAGGCAGCCAGCTTTCAGGGAGAAGGCTTACAGCTTTTCGTCTCATCCCCTGCATCAGCCTTACTAGAGATTTTAACAATGCAAGGAATTAGCAAGAGCAGGCGAAATATACACAAACACAGATCTCTGGCTGAAGGAGACTCGAACTTACGAACCTTGGAACAAGGTACGCAGTGCATATAGCACTACGTACCTATATATATATATATATATATATATATATATATATATATATATATATATATATATATATATATATATATATATATATATATATATATATATATATATGTCGTGCCGAATATGTAAAACTGGTCAATTAGCAAGAACTCATTTAAAATTAAGTCCTTTCTAAAATTTTCTCTTATACGTTGAAAGATATATTTTTTTCATTAATGTTGATGTAAAAATTTATAATTTTGCACCAAAAGGAACTTAGAAAACTTACCTAACCTTATTATAACAAACGCAATTTATTTTAGCCTAACCCAACTAAATATATTTTAGATTTGTTTACAATAATTTAGTACTAAACAAACACAGTGAAACATATTTTTTTCGTTAGGTTCAGAATGATTTTGGCGAAATTATTGCATACACAAATTTTCACTTGTCCTATATGGCAAGATGAGCGTTGCTATTTAAGCCAAGATCGCAAGTTCTGCCTATTCGGCACGACATATAAATATATATATATATATATATATATATATATATATATATATATATATATATATATATATATATATATATATATATATAATGTTGTTCTACTTCCTAACGTATTTTTTTAATGTATTTTATCTTTAAATAAAGTCCACTTAGAATAAAGAATATAGGGAGTGGTAGGAGAAGAAAATATTCAAACGCTCTGGGATGAATCTCGAGTTTTCCCTGAAGAATCACTGAGAATCTTGATCGTCCCCAGTAGCAGTATCGAGTCCTGCTGACTGCGATCTTTCTCTGTATATACCGCTTGTTTCTGCGAGGTACATTGATATATATATGTGTGTGTGTGTGTGTGTGTGTGTGTGTGTGTGTGTGTGTGTGTGTGTGTGTGTGTGTGTGTGTGTGTGTGTGTGTGTGTGTGTGTGTGTGTGTGTGTGTGTGTGTGTGTGTGTGTGTGTGAGTATGTGTGTGAGTATGTGTGTGTGTGTGTCTGTGTGTGTATGTGTGTGTTAAAACAATAATCATAAATATATGAAAGTTATCGTGAGTGTGGAGGTCATCTATAGTGCCTGGACCGCTGACGGTGTCGGGTTCATCCAGAGTAATACAAACGATGCCACTTGTTCCTGGCTCCTGCTGGCTCGTCGAGTGTAGCATTTCACTACCATGGGAAAACTAGACCAAACCTTCTCGACTCCCTTTCTCTCTCGTGCATAGTCGGTACTCGACTCCAGCATGGAACCCTCATCTCATCAAGTATACAAAGAAAATTGAGAAAGTTTTGAAAGGTCCAAAACACACTCTCGCTCTGGAAAAAAAACGAAGACAAGACAGGAGCAGAGAAAGCGTTTACTGTGACAGCACTTTTCTCTATGACACAAGAGAGCTCCACATAGAGTGAAACATCACTCCCAATACTCCTCAGACTAAACCAGAACTACCACAATTCAAAATAATCATTAACTGAAACATAAGAGGAAAAATAACAAAAGCAGAAAGCGAGAGAGAGAGAGAGAGAGAGAGAGAGAGAGAGAGAGAGAATTATCAATAATGATTTTTTCTTGGTTTCCAACATAAATCAAGGAATTTGCGACCAATATCCAATTACATAATGACGGCAATCTTCTAGTTCAGTGCGGTTGAGTGTGTGGAGGAGACAGTGATGGTTACAGTATTAGTACTGTGGTGGTGTTGTAGTGATGGTGATGGTGATGATGGTGGTGATGGTGGTGGTGGTAGTGGTGATGATGGTGGTAGTAGTGATGGTGGTGCTGTGTTCTTATGGTGATGCAGAAGTGATTATGACAACAGTAGGCCTCACAGAACTCGGAAAATTTAGGAAATGCGCTTCAAGACCGATTCTTCAAGAGAGAAAACACCTTGCAATATGCAAGAAGCACCTTGCAAGACGCAGGAAACACCTTGCAAGACGCAGGAAACACCTTGCAAGACGCAGGAAACACCTTGCAAGACGCAGGAAACACCTTGCAAGACGCAGGAAACACCTTGCAAGACGCAGGAAACACCTTGCAAGACGCAGGAAACACCTTACAATATCCACGAAACACCTTTTGAGAGGCAGATAACACCTTGAAGGATGCAAAACACGCTCTTTAAGACACAAGGAACGTTTTGGAGGAAGCAGGAAGCATCTCGTAAGACACAAGAAACCCTTTCTAAGACCCAGGAAACTCCTTATAAGCTGCAAGAAACTCCTTATTAGAAGCAAGAAACCCTTTGTAAGATCCAGGAAATACCTCGTTAAACGCAAGAAATACCTAATAAGACGCAGGGAACACTTGTAGCAGGAAACTCTTGTAAGACGAAGGAAACTCACTCAGGGATCAACAAACTCACGACCATCATCAGTTATCGAATTAAGAAACTGTCGTTAAAAAAGAAAAGTAACGATTCTCCAACAATAGAGCAGAGAAAAGAATGGATCTTAGTGATATATTGTTGAGTATACCATCAATCATACATTTCCCGTTTTTTCTGTGGAGCCACCGTGGCCACACCGTGAACCACCGTGGCTTCTCCGTGAACCACCGTGGCCACACCGTGAACCACCGTGGCCACACCGTGAACCACCGTGGCCACACCGTGAACCACCGTGGCCACACCGTGAACCACCGTGGCTTCACCGTGAAACCACCGTGGTAACCCCTTGGTCTCATCGGCCTAATACGAAATACTGAACACTGGCGTGGTCGAGCCTACAGGTGTGGTGGCAGGAAACGATAAGAGGATTAATGAAAGGGAAGGAGGAATGGGGGTACCCGAGACAAGGAGGAAGTAAACGAGAGAACATAGGAAAGAAGAACAGGAAAGGGTGGAAATGAGCAGGGAAAAAGGAGAAGGTAAACGAGAGAACATAGGAAAGAAGAACAGGAAAGGGTGGAATTGAGCAGGGAAAAAGGAGAAGGTAAACGAGAGAACATAGGAAAGAAGAACAGGAAAGGGTGGAATTGAGCAGGGAAAAAGGAGAAGGAATCGCTATGCAATCATGACAAAAAAAATTGAAAGGGCTTTCGTTGTGTTAGATATTTTTTTCCATTTTTCCATAGTATATTTTTACTAGTTCTTTCTCTTCCTCCTTCTTACGAAATTTCTGACGATCGAAACGTCTCCTAAAGAAAAAATTCTCCATTCGTAGCATGTGTGTTTTGTTGATAGATTTGTCTTGATATACAACATAGTTTTAAGCTGTCAAGTCGCCTATTTACCTCCTTGACTGACCTAAATATCGACAGTTTAGCTGCACAATTGCCGGTAAATGTGTGCAACTCTTGAGGGGAAAGGAATTATCTCATGGGGAAAAAAAGGACGAAGTGGTGGAAATATTCTTTAAGTTGGTTAGCAAAGTATTAATACCAGCTGGTGAGGGATGACGGGAGGGGGATAGTTGCCAGAGGAAGGGACTGCGTAAAGGTAAAGATTGAGAGAGGCAAGTATCAGGTGGATGAAGGGGAATAAGGGTAAGATAAATTGAGTCGAGAAAGGAGTATGAGACGGGGAATATTTCTAATCATCTAAAGGAACTTCATATTATTAATAATGTACAATACCGACAGACTGATGGATGGGATAAATATCTTTTATTTATCTGCCTAGAGGAATTTATAAGGTTGAAGCTTCAGTTTATGAACCTGCTTAATAGAGATACATAGCTTTCATGTGATATTGTGATTGATTTCCTCTTCTAGTGTGTTATTTTTTATTCTGTTTCCTGCTCTGATACAAAAAAAAAAAAAAAAAAAATCCCACTGTATCGCCTGTTCTGTTTCCATCTGTTTCTCATTCTGGTTCACTTTAAGCAAATTAGTCTTTGTTTAATTAATTTATTCTTCGATAATTAGTTTATGTCATTATCGTGTCTCCTATCTTCACGTAGTAGTCGAAAAAAATATTTTTCAGGTCCCGTACCATTACCTTTTGCACATATTTTTTTCCATTATGGTGCGGACGCCGCGTCGGTTCCCTGTATTCGATGAGAACTCAGATTATTTGTAATATCCTTATTGAAGTTTTTAATGTCGACTTTCTATTTGCGAGCACTGTCTACACTCCTAAGGTATTCCGTTCATATTCCTTCTGGTGACATGTTAGGTGTGATGTTAACTTAAAGATCTTATTCGTTATTTTTCCCGAAAGTTATTCTCCCTACGCTAGATACATTATGTTTAGTCACCTCTCTTTTTTCTGAGAATTTTTATCAATTGCAATTGCTAAAGTTGAACTCTAGCAGCCATTTTTCTTGCAGTTCTTATATCCAATAAAAGTGAACTTTTAATTTTTAGGTAATAATGTTTGTAGAATTACCGACAATATGTAAAGTAAAAGGACACAAGTGCAACTAATGTGAAATTTTATTGTGGCAACGTTTCTCTCACCAGGAGCTTTATGAAGCAGTTAACGGCTTGATAAAGCATTTTAAAATTAAAGCATTTTAAATTTTAGTTTGGCGTTATATGTGGGTGCATATATGTGTGTGTGTGTGTATGTATGAAGCTGGAAGGGGATCTGTGTGTCTCCGTGTCTGTGACTGTATGCTCGCTCACAAATTCTCTCTGCCAATGTAAGAGAGGGAGCTCAAAGAGGACGATGAAAAGACATTAAAGACGAAAATAAAAGGTAAGACATGAGGCATCGAGAAGGTAAAGAAAGTAAGTTCAATGGACAGTGAAAGGAAGGACGAAAATGAGAGAAAGACGAGAGAAAAGGAGAGGGTAAATGGACAGGGAACATAAGAGACTGTAAAAAGGAGTCACATAACGATTAAAATATTTAGGAGGAAGAGTACTAATAGAAGGAGGAGGAGGAGAGCGAAGGAAGAAGGTAGGGAGGATTGTAAGAGAAAAGGAAGGTGAAGTACGAAGAGGCGGTGAAGGAAAGGGGGAGAATAAGAGAAAACGAACCAACATTCTTAGATTCCACATTATAATGGCTGTTCTACATTGATCCACTCATGTCACAGTGATCCTGCAGCATGATGTGGTGACCCTCATGTCACAGTGATCCTGCAGCATGATATGGTGACCCTCATGTCACAGTGATCCTGCAGCATGATGTGGTGACCCTCATGTCACAGTGATCCTGCAGCATGATGTGGTGACCCTCATGTCACAGTGATCCTGCAGCATGATGTGGTGACCCTCATGTCACAGTGATCCTGCAGCATGATATGATGGCACTCGTCACAATGATCATGCAGCATGATGTGATGATGCTCATATCACAGTGTGCCAAGTATTCACTTTTGTTTCTGTGGCTTTAAACGTCAATGATTGCAGGACAAACACGAAAAATAAAAACACAAATCTCTCTTAAAATTTTACTCCCTTCAATATAAACCAAGAGTTGCATGATAGCAGACGACAAGGTACAGATTAACGTCTCACCAATTTCCAAAGTTTAAAATTTCTACTTGAAAGTTTTAATGTATGAAAGGAGATAAAATTCAACCTTGATTAGCATTAGCCTCTCACTCAAAAGCATAATTAAAATTCATCCTCTCTAAGATATTTATTTGCCACAGTAATATAGTATACAGGTACCTGTTGTAATTACCAGCAACTCACTAGGGACTTTAATTATCTAAATACGGGAATCGCTGTAGTGTCTGCTCTTGAGGATGTTTCTCTTATGTACTCTAAATCGTAGGCTTCTTCTGTCAAAAAGAGATATACGGATGCAACCCTGAAGGCAGTTGAAAAACTGAGGAGCAAATTTCGACGTGATCTGTCCCTCAGCTTTGATAGAAACTAGTTCAGTCCCTTAGCCTGTTATTTTACGGGCTTTTATACACATCTTGTGTTTCTGGTCTTCCTCCCCATTCCTTTGTACTTGCTGAAGAGGACCTCAGCTGGAGGTCAAAATATAGAGGCAACTCTTTTTTGCCTCAATGTAAGTTTTCCTCTTTCGCTGATGAGTGTTCAGTACACTTTGTTATACTAACTTTGCTCTTTAATGTATGGTATTTCTTTGTAATATTTTGCCACACAGTGTGAGTGAATAGTGATTCTGCATGTTCTCACAACCCTACAGTGTGTGTGTGTGTGTGTGTGTGTGTGTGTGTGTGTGTGTGTGTGTGTGTGTGTGTGTGTGTGTGTGTGCGTGTTTACTCACCAAATTGTACTCACCTATTTATGGTTGCAGGGGCCCAGACTCAGCTCCTGTCCCCGTCTCTTCACTGATCGCTACTAGGTTCTCTCTCTCCCTACTCCATGAGCTTCATCATACCTCGTCTTAAACTATGTATGGTTCCTACCTCCACTACGGCACTTGCTTGACTATTTCACTTCCTGACGACTCTATGACTGAAGAAATACTTCCGAACATCCCTTTGACTCATCTGACTCTTCAACTTCCAACTGTGACCCCTTGGTTCTGTGTCCCTTCTCTGGAACATCCTGTCTCTGTCCACCTTGTCTATTTCACGCAGTATTTTGTACGTTGTTATCATGTCTCCCCTAACCCTCCTGTCCTCCAGTGTCGTCAGGCCGATATGCTTTAACCTTTCTTCGTAGGACATTTCCCTCAGCTCTGGAACTAATCTTGTTGCAAACTTTTGCACTTTCTCTAATTTCTTGACCTGCTTGACTAGGTGTGAGTTCCAAACTGTTGCTGCATATTTCAGTATGGGCCTGATCTACAAGGTGTACAGAACCTTGAATGATTCCTTACTGAGGTATCGGAACGCTATTCTCATGTTCGCCAGGCGTCCATATGCTGCAGCATATGGGCGCCTGGTTGATGTGCGCCTCGGGAGATGTGCTCGGTATTATACTCACCCAAAGATCCTTTTTCTTGAGTGAGGTTTGCAGTCTTTGGCCACCTAGCCTGTACTCTGTCTGCGGTCTTCTTTGCCCTAGCCCGATCTTCATGACTTTGCATTTGGCGGGGTTGAATTCAAGGAGCCAGGTGCTAGACTAAGCTTGCAGCCTGTCCAGGTCTCTTTGTAGTCCTATATATATGTGTGTGTGTGTGTGTGTGTGTGTGTATGTGTGTGTGTGTGTGTGTGTGTGTGTGTGTGTGTGTGTGTGTGTGTGTGTGTTTGTAATAGTGTGAGTGGTTCTGCGTCCCGTCCACACACCAGTTTGTGTATGCCATTATTGTCCGTACACACACCACACAGTGTGAGTGTGTGTGCCATTATTGACCGTCCACACACTACACAGTGTGAGTGTGTGCTACTGTTGTCCGTCCACACACCACACTGTGTGTTTTATTACTGCATGTTCTCACACTAAACATGACAAACGTTTGGTTTACAACGACTTCAGAGTTGATGGCTGCATCGTCCTCCCTCTTGATCTTCCTCAATGTTTAGATAACCTTTTAATTGACAGGTAAATACACCTCAGTTTAGCTTAAGGTTAAAATTTTGTAACCTAACCACACATGACAAAATAATTCATTTTGATTTCAACATAGGTCGTTCAGGAAATAACGGCCTCAAATTTATTAAAAAATGTATTTTGGCAGTAGTAATAGTGGTGTGGCCAGGAAAGTTGTCTTGATTATGCTAATAAGACGGAGGAAAACATTTAGAAACTCAAAATTCAAAAGAAGACGTAAGAAGTATACTGAAAAGTTTTCATTCTTAAAAATAGGCTGCATAAGTTAGAATTTTCTGTGCTTCAAGGAATAAAATAAATTTAATAATTATATATATATATATATATATATATATATATATATATATATATATATATATATATATATATATATATATATATAAATATATAAAGACTTCAAGGAAGAATATTTGGATTTCTTCCTGAAGCCATTTGAATATTCCACTTCCCCTACCTCCCCATCTTTTCATATTTTTTTTTACCAATAGGAATATTTTATTACATAATATGGTACATAAGATTTAAGAGATACATTGCTGATATAAAGGTGGCATATACGGTACATGTTGTTACGTGTGTATCATCGATTATAAGGCGAAAATCTTATCCAGCTCCTCAGAGCTGGGGCATGTGCCCAAAACACAGCAGGCATTACCCCTTTGAACAGCCGCACTGAGCCGCTGGAACAGAAAACTAGCTGCCCTGGGTTCCCTAGTTACCCTGATGAGTCTTTTTCCTAGCTCCTTAAGGAATTTAGATGCATTGTTTCCCCATGAGCCAAGGGTCTCTGAGCCTATGGGAACAAGCATGTAATGATGGGCAAGTTCTTCATATTTTCTAGACTTTTGGGACTCCATGAAGCTGGCAGCTGCCCCTCCTTCCTCCTTGGTGTATTGGAGATAGGTATCAGCTAAGGTAGATGCACATGTGTAGTCCCACACCATCTGCTTCCCGTCTGTCCAAGTTTGAAGGGTGATACCATCTGGATGCTTCTGGTGCCATCAGATCTGCATAGCTGGGGTGGCTCCCTTACTGCTGGGCATCCGGCTGTTGTGAGGCTCCTCTTGATAATGTTATTAACCTCTTGCAATCTTTCCCTCTGATTTACGGCACACAAGACCATGGTACCCGAATCGGTCTGCTGCTTCACTGCCACAAATACACCTGTGTTCGGCAAGAATAGGGGCGGCAAGTCGAAGAGCAACACCGATGCGGATGGTCTGCGGGTCGAGGCGTGTGCCAATGCTGGAGTCGGGAACAGCCAACAGAAAGTCCCCTGCATGATGAGCTCTCACTGCCAGGAGGCGGGCTCTATCCTTCCCTGACACACTCTGAAGCATTATTGAGACTATATTTTCCACTATTGGACCATCCCAGTGCGATTGTTTGTAGTGGTTGGGGGAAGCAGGTCTGGTTTCAGAGCCCGTTAGATTATCCCAGATCATGGCTCCGTCAATGAACTTTTGGTCCTGGACTCCAATTTTGTCCCTAAGATGTTCAGGGAGAATCGCTGCCACAAGCCCCCTGGATGCAATACATGAGGACAGAAAAGCAGGTAGCGCAATCTGTGATGACTTGCGGACACCAATGCCTCCTAGTCTGACTGAAAGTGTAGCTTGGTTCCACTGCCTGTCTTCTAGAGTAAGGTTAAGTACTTTCGTGCAAACCTGCCTCAGGATACTGTCATATTCGTGCAGTATAGGGTTATCATATGAAGGTGCACATCTTAGGAAATATGTCAACCTGGGCAGACTCAAGCACTGTGTGTGTGTTTGTGTGTGTGTGTGTGTGTGTGTGTGCGTGTGTATGTGTGTGTGTGTGTGCGTGTGTGTGTGTGTGTGTGTGTGTGTGTGTATGTGTGTGTGTGTACGAATTCATTCATTCGTGTAAACATTCGATTTGACATTTGTTCGGGTTCACAACTTCACAATAATAATTATTCAAAACCCAAACGTACCAAGAGAATATTTTTTATGTCTTATGTAATTAAAACAAGCCTCAAAAATCTGAGTCTCAGTTCTGCCATCTCATTCGAACTTTATAAATTAATCTTAGTTTCCAGTGGAGCAAAGGATGGCCTGCAAAGTGATAGTGTCATTCATCTTCACAGCTACAGAGGTTCCTTCCTCTTACACAGCTACAGAGGTTCCTTCCTCCGTCACAGCTACTTAGGTTTCTTCCTCTTTCACAGCTACAGAGGTTCCTTCCTTTTTCACAGCTACAGAGGTTCCTTCCTCCGTCACAGCTACAGATGTTCCTTCCTCTTTCACAGCTACACAGGTTTCTTCCTCCGTCACAGCTGCAGAGGTTGCTTCCTCTTTCACGGCTACACAGGTTTCTTCCTCCGTCACAGCTACAGACGTTCCTTCCTCTTTCACAGCTACAGAGGTTTCTTCCTCCGTCACAGCTACAAAGGTTCCTTCCTCTTGCACAGCTACAGAGGTTCCTTCCTTCGTCACAGCTACAGAGGTTCCTTCCTCCGTCACAGCTACAGAGACTTCTTCTTCCGTCACAGCTACAGAGGTTCCTTCCTCCGTCAGAGCTACAGAGATTTCTTCCTCCGTCACAGCTACAGAGGTTCCTTCCTCCGTCAGAGCTACAGAGATTTCCTCCTCCGTCACAATATAGGGTGACCCCAGAAAACTGTTGAGAAGGCACATAAACACTGAATGTCATAAGTTCCTGCTAACTTATTATTGCTATCGATATTGTATTGTTGAGGAGGCGCTAAGACAGTAGAGGATATACATTATCTTTGGAACTGGAAGTAATTAAGATGGATCAAAGGAAAGGAAAGGTATCTATAATTACTTTTATCAATGCCTATATTAACATCATGATACCCCCCCCCCAACATACACCTCCTTAAAGAGACAATGTACGTAAAGAAAAATTTTTACAATTGGGAATTCCTTTGTTTGTACACTTCGAAAAAACTAGTAAAGTACGAATTTGGGTCAATGCAGTGACACAGCCACGAACTTTGATTCATATTAGTTCCACTGTAATAAGGTGGACCTCACAATCCAAGCATTAATGTATTTACATTGAAAGGTAGGTATATTATATTATATATATATATATATATATATATATATATATATATATATATATATATATATATATATATATATATATATATATATATATATATATATATATATATATATATAAATATATATATATATATATATATATATATATATATATATATATATATATATATATATATATATATATATATATATATATATATATAGGGAAGTACCACCTCTATAGCTGGAATGGGGACCCTCATCCTCAGAGAAGACAATAACGTACCTCAGGAAAAACTCAAGGTTCTCCCCGGAGCTGTTTAAATATTTTCTTCTCCTACCACCCCCTATATTTTATATTCTATGTCAACATTTATTAATTAACAAAATATATTTACAGAAAACACAAACATGAATACATTGGTACAATGTATTAAAGATCATGAATTTCCTCCAGCTCCTCCGAAGCCAAAGGCGAGCCAAGTATGCAGCAAGCATTTCCCTTCTGGATGGCCATGCTGAGGCGCTGGAACATTATAGTGGCTGTCCTTGGGTCCCTGGTGGTGTCCATGAGTCTGGAACCCAATTCTTTAAGGAGACGTGTCGCATTTTTTCCCATGATCCCAAGGTCTCTGATCCCACTGTGACAAATTGTTACTGTTGGCTTATGTTCCTGTACTTGCTGATCTTGTACTCCTCCCTGTGGTCAGCAGCTCCTCCCTGTCGCCCCACACTGTGATGGATATAGGTGTCAGCCAGTGTGGACACACAGGTATAGTCCCATTTTAAGAGCTTGCCATTCTTCCAAGGATAGATGGTGATCCCGTCGGGAAGGTTTGCTGGGTTGTGGATATTGTTGGCTGCTAGTGATCGGGGCTCCCTCTCGGCTGGGCATCCAGCTGTAGCAAGGGTTCTCTTTATGATGTCGTTGACCTCATTGTGTCTTGCATTCCAGCCCTTGGTTTAGGAACAGTTAAGACCATGTAGACCGTATTGGTCTGCTTGCGCTCCGCTGCAAATACACGTATATTATGTGTGAATTGGGGCAGCAAGGCGCAGAGGCATTGCAATATATATATATATATATATATATATATATATATATATATATATATATATATATATATATATATATATATATATATATATATATATATACATACATATATATATATATATATATATATATATATATATATATATATATATATATATATATATATATATATATATATATATATATATATATAGATATATATATATATATATATATATATATATATATATATATATATATATATATATATATATATATATATGGGACCCTCATCCTCAGAGAACACAATAAACGTACCTCAGGGAAAACTCAAGGTTCTCCCTGGAGCTGTTTGAATATTTTCTTCTCCTACCACCCCCTACATATTTTATATTCTACGTAAACATTAATTGATAAACAGAATACATGTGAAGAAAAACGCAAACATGAATACAATGGTACAATTTATTAAAGATCATGAATTTCCTACAGGTTCTCTGAAGCCGGACTCGAGCCAAGTATGCAGCAATCATTTCCCCTTTGGATGGCTATGCTGAGGAGCGGGAACATGAAAGTGGCTGCCCTTGGGTTCCTGGTGGTGTCGATGAGTCTGGAACACAATTCTTTGAGGAAACGTGTGGCCTTTTTTCCCCATGATCCCAAGGTCTCTGATCCCACTGAGACAAATTGACACTGTTGGCTTATGTCCCTGTATTTGCTGTTGACCTCATTGTGTCTTGCATGCCAGCCCTTGGTTTTGGAACTGTTAAGACCATGTAGACCGTATTGGTCTGCTTGCGCTTCACCGCAAATACACATATATTCTGTGTGAATTGGGGCAGCAAGGCGCAGAGCCACTGCAATACGGAGGGTCTTAGGGTCGAGTCGCGTTCCCATTGCCGATATGGGAACTGTTTGGAGGAAGTCCCCGGAGTGAAGTGCGCTCACAGCCTGGAGACAGGCAGTCTCCCTATTTGATGTTGCAGCCTTGAGCATGTTGGCAAGCACCTTTTCAGCGATCGGGCCATCCCAGCTTGACTGTTTGTGAGCCATTGCTGCACTAGGGTTAGGTTCTGGAGCAGCAAGTGTCTCCCATTCAGTGATGGCACTGGTGTAGCTAGGGTCCTGTATTCCTGCTGAATCACTGAGGTTATCAGGAAGAATTTGTCTTATCAACTCGTTTGACGCTATGGAAGAGGATAGGAAAGCTGGTAGAGCATTTTGGGAGGATCTGCGTACTCCTAGCCCCCAAGCCTGACAGGAAGTGAGGCTTGCAACCACTGTCCATCTTCAAGGGAAAGATTCAGTACACTCTCTAGCATGGTCTTTAGGAGAGAGTCACATTCCTTGAGATTTGGACTGCTGAAGGCTGGGGAGTATCTCAGAAAGTAGGTAAGTTCTGGGATTGACAGGCACCTGGTGAGTAGGTCGAAGGCATCGTGTGTCAATGTTTTTCATCTTGCTTTCCATCGTCCGGAGTTCTGAGACTTTTTTTCTAGGATCAGATCGATGGCATTAGACCCAAGAGGGGCACCAAGGAGAGTGCTATTGGCTGGATCAATGGCTCGTGCTCCAGGTAAAACGGCACTAATATTCTGGATCATCTGTTGATTGGAAGAAACTATTTCACATTTGGTGGGGTTTAAAGAAAGGCGAGGGCTTTCTCCCATGTCTTTAATTTTACTGATGTCCTCTAGGAAAGATTCTGTTGTGCCAGCTAAGGTACCATCATCCAGGAACCAGATATTGAGCTCGCTAGAGAGTGCTTCTGTGACATCCTTGATGACCAAATAGAATAGAAAGGGGGCGAGAGGGTCCCCTCTGTTGCACGCCCTCACATGAGTCAATTGCATGGTCCCCAAACAATAGTTTGGAAGTCACACTATAACACGATTCTATGAAGGGATAAAGGGAAGGGAAGTTTCTATAAACTGCTTTGAGAGCAGCATCCCTTCTGACTAAGTTGAAAGCGTTGGCAAAGTCCAATTTGACCAAGGCTTTTTCATCGGACATGGTTTTGATATATACTCGTGCTGCGTGGGCAGCTGCTTCACAGCCCTGTTGAACGCCGAAACCGAGCTGAGTTGGTTTCAGCATTGCAGCAGCCTCTTGACTCACCCTTCTTACTGCAGCCTTGGCGACTAGGCGCCGAAGGGTGTTACCCACTGCAATAGGCCTGATTCCGCCATCCTTTTTCCGGAGGGCACACAATGAGGCACCAAAGAAAAGGGGTCTGATGACCTCTGGGACACTGCCAGCCAGGCACAGGTTGATATATATATATATATATATATATATATATATATATATATATATATATATATATATATATATATATATATATATATATATATATATATATATATGTATAATGTTTAGAATTCACAGTACAGGCAAAATAGTCACAAACACTAACCTCAGGCCGAAGGAGACTCGAACCTACGAACCTTGGAACAAGGTACGCGGTGTTGTACTTACCGTACCACTATAGACAGAGAGCTTGCATCAATCCAAAAATTAGGGAATTCAAATATACTTGACTGGTGGTTTAAAGGTGACATGCAGCCTTGACCCTCGTCCGGTCTATAAACTTTAAAACATAACGAACCGAACCACCAACTCCAAATAACAATCCGTCCCGTGCGTGTTGGACTTGTCTGCTTCTCTTCTATCGACGGAACCTCCGTGTTGACAAAAGTGCCAGATTTACAGACCAGCCTTCTTTGCTTCTTCCAGCCAGATGTAAGAATGACCGACAGCTGTCTATTCGGGTTTAATGTAGTCCCTTCTGAGTGACAGGAGGGATTACCATGGTTTTTAGAGTTAAGAAAACGAGGATTTTTCTCTCCCTGTTAAAGCTGCTATTGATGAAGCCGCGGATTCTGCAATTTCTTGAAATTAAATTTTAACTGGTACACAGCAAGAGAAGGAGAGAGAGAGAGAGAGAGAGAGAGAGAGAGAGAGAGAGAGAGAGAGAGAGAGAGAGAGAGAGAGAGAGAGAGAGAGAAATGATATACAGACGTCCATGGAAGGTTCGGGCCCCGGGGTAACAGGATCTCGTTAATATAACGACATGTGTGTGCGATCGCGAAATATTGGTAGGGCCTCTTCTCTCCTGTTTTACGAGGAAGATTAGTGTTCTTCCGCTGCGCTTGTCTCTTACTTCACAGCCCAACCCAGGGTAGCAATTTTTAGACCAGTCCAGCAGAAAGACACATTTTGAAAAACCTAAATAAGCAAATATTTTCGTTACAAATAAATAGAAATCCAAATGACACGACTGGAGCACTTCACAACTATCCCAGGTATAAATGTATGTTAGACAACGTCTGTTGGTGAAATGCAAGTTACTGTTATTTTTATGCCCAATAACTAAAAGGAATATTGCAAGAAGATTGACTCATTTTGGCAACAAATGCGTCAGGGTGTTCCTGCACACAGATCACCTGTCAATTGCAGGTATTGGAAGAGACAGGCATCTAATGTTAAATATTTGTGAAGAAAATGGATGGGAATTTTATATTATGTATCAATATTATTATTATTATTATTATTGTTATCATTATTTTACTGCAGCGATTATTGATAGTATGTGTGGTAACTAATATGGACATTTATATACTTAGAGCTATTTAATTAATAACTGCTCATAAAAAACATTGTTGTATCCACGACTTTCGTTTAAGCATATTTATGCTTTCCTGGATAATGTTGAACTAAATTATTAACCAGGTTAATGATGGTAATTATATAATTTGTGATGTATGAGTAATGCAGGAATAATTAGCGATGGTGAAGAGAGGAAAAAGGTACGAGTGATAGGAGAAAGAGATAATGAAGATTGAGAGAGACATGGAAACAGAGTGAAGGAGACAAGAGGGAATGGTAGACTAGGAAACTAGGAGAAAAGGGGGAAAGAACATAAAGGTAAAGGAGGAGGAAGACAATAGTGAAGTGATTGTCTTCAGCAACACCTCTGTGTTTTCTGCATTACTGGTAGTGTTTTACTGCGATTTCTCGTTGGAGAGACCATTGTTGCAGAGACCACCATCGTTGCAGAGATCACCATCGTTGCAGAGATCACCATCGTTGCAGAGACCACCATCGTTGCAGAGACCACCATCGTTGCAGAGACCACCATCGTTGCAGAGACCACCATCGTTGCAGAGACCACCATCGTTGCAGAGATCACCATCGTTGCAGAGACCACCATCGTTGCAGAGACCACCATCGTTGCAGAGACCACCATCGTTGCAGAGATCACCATCGTTGCAGAGACCACCATCGTTGCAGAGACCACCATCGTTGGAGAGACCACCATCGTTGCAGAGACCACCATCGTTGCAGAGACCACCATCGTTGCAGAGACCACCATCGTTGCAGAGACCACCATCGTTGCAGAGACCACCATCGTTGCAGACATCACCATCGTTGCAGAGACCACCATCGTTGCAGAGACCACCATCGTTGCAGAGACCACCATCGTTGCAGAGACCACCATCGTTGCAGAGATCACCATCGTTGCAGAGACCACCATCGTTGCAGAGACCACCATTGTTGCAGAGATCACCATCGTTGCAGAGACCACCATTGTTGCAGAGACCACCATCGTTGCAGAGATCACCATCGTTGCAGAGACCACCATCGTTGCAGAGACCACCATCGTTGCAGAGATCACCATCGTTGCTGAGACCACCATCGTTGCATAGACCACCATCGTTGCAGAGACCAACATCGTTGCAGAGATCACCATCGTTGCAGAGATCACCATCGTTGCATAGACCACCATCGTTGCAGAGACCACCATTGTTGCAGAGATCACCATCGTTGCAGAGATCACCATCGTTGCAGAGACCACCATCGTTGCAGAGACCACCATCGTTGCAGAGATCACCATCGTTGCTGAGACCACCATCGTTGCATAGACCACCATCGTTGCAGAGACCAACATCGTTGCAGAGATCACCATCGTTGCAGAGATCACCATCGTTGCATAGACCACCATCGTTGCAGAGACCACCATCGTTGCAGAGATCACCATCGTTGCTGAGACCACCATCGTTGCATAGACCACCATCGTTGCAGAGACCACCATCGTTGCAGAGATCACCGCTGCAGAGATCATCGTTGCAGAGACTATAGGTGCAGAGACCATCCTTGCAGTGAGCATTGTTGCAGAAACCATCGTAGCAGAAACCATCTCTGCAAAGGCTCTCTGCAAGTGTTGTTCACTGCTGGAAACTTACAATTGCATCACAGTAATTACACCTCTTTTATAGGATTTATGGAGATTATGAAGCCTTGAAAAATAAACGAGGAGTCATGAAAGGAACGACCTTGCCGGGGAAACACAGTTTCCCCGTCATCAGAGGATAGAGAATAAAGAGACTATAGTGGACCAGTTCTTGCTCATTTGATTATTCATTCGACTGTTTTGAAAAAGGTCTATTGGAGATGAGAGCAAGCCATTTTTATTTCAGTGAATGTGGGAAGTGGGAATGAGTGAGATATCTCTTGGTTAAGTGCCTTCGGAACTGTAATACGTGATTTTTATAGATAATAGAAAGTATTTGTCAGTTGCCTCCCTGTTTAAGCATCACATCTGCCTCCAGTCCTCACCTCATACCTTGTGTACATGACCTCAGACAACAACCTGCACCTCACTTCAAGCTTCCTATCATATTTCGCCCCTATGTAAGGTGCTAAACACAGAAGTCACACGTTCATTTCCCCTTTAATATGCACCACCTTCTTGGACAGCCTGCCGATGTTCGTCCTCCTACTTCAGGACAAGAAGACTGTCCAAGGTTACTCAGCTTGCCCCCTAAAGTGTGCAAACTTGGACTGGTCTTTTCAGCACAATATTTAATGTTGGAAAAATGGCGATAACTTTGTTATGTATGAAACTAATGTTTGCAAGGTCTTTCTCTGAACCAACTTCGTGAATAGCCAAAGGGCAACTAATATACTCCAAGACGGGCAACAGTAAGCAAATTTACTCAGGCTGTACCTTACTTAAGAATGTAATTAGTATAACAGTGTTCCATAACAGAACATGTTCTACGGGAAAATGAACATTACGGAAATCGGACCAACTTCCTTCTGTTTCCATTATCTATGATATTAAATGTGAAATATTTTCTACAAATATACTTTCACGTTTGAGACTAAAATGTATGCAGGGGGAGCTCTTATGAGAGTCTTTTAGATCCCTTCAGTGTAAGAGATAGAGAACGACGTAAGACAGAGATAGAAAGACAAAAAGAGTAGGAGAAATGGAAGCCAGAAAGTAACAGAGGAGGGAGAGAGGGAGCGAGAGAGAGAAAGAGTGGGAGGGAGAGAGAGGGAGCGAGAGAGAGAAAGAGCGGGAGGGAGAGAGAGAGAGAGAGGGACAGAGAGAGAGAGAGAGAGAGAGAGAGAGAGAGAGAGAGAGAGAGAGAGAGAGAGAGAGAGAGAGAGAGAGAGAGAGAGAGAGAGAGAGAGAGAGAGAGAGAGAGAGAGATGGGAAGAGAGAAGTGCGAAATTGGCTTGACATGTTCTCGTGTTATGTTTCTGCTCTGGGAAAGGTCGATTGCCAGCAGTAGTGTCGAGATTGGATTAGATGTAGGAGACATGGATGAAAGATCTTATTAGAACTCTGTTAGACAGGTGGGAGAGGTATACAAGGGACCCTGAGGTTGTATTATGAGGGCTGTATGAGTTAAGAGAGCTTAGAGGAACATATCGGAGACCTTGGATACCTGATAGGATTCAGCGTGATCACACAAGAGACCACGGAGGGCTTGTATTATCAGGTACAGGAAAGATACATGTGAAATAGGTTGAACATAAAAAAATAGAATAAATAAAACAGATGTCTAACGTACGTATGTACATTATTTGGTGTTTGTGTATTATTTATTGTGTAATTGTTAATGATGAGGATAGGATTATTATTAAATCAGACGTAGGCTTTTCATTACCTGAGAGCTGAGGCAATATCTAGAACTTTTGCTTTCGTAAAGTTTTATTTTATCTATATTTTTATATTTTATGTGATAGGTTCATATATTATTTGTATATTATGTTTGTTCTGTTTAAAAATACCCCAGAGATACCTTATTCATAATGCAGATTCTGGGATAAATTTTACATTGTCTTGAATCTGCAACGTAGGTTTGCATTTGTTAGTAACATCCAGAACTGGATGTTACTAACTTCGTTCAGATTATCTAGAAAATACTGTTACTCTCTCACAAACGCATGTCTTACATATGGCATTGTGGTCGTGTTCTGCTTTGTGGCATTTTCTCTACTGAATGTTTTCTTTATGAATCTGCCATGTGTGGACAGACTGTTCGTATGTGGAGTTTCATATATATCTTGAAACTGACACTGACTCGTTTTAGGTGTTAACTCTTCATTAGGTTTGGTTTATTCGGCCCTAATTCAGCACTGTCCGGTGTTGAAGATTGAGACACTTATGCAGCATATGGGAATCTTTATTCAGGAAACGTTTCGCCACACAGTGGCTTCATCAGTCCAATACAAAGAGGAAGGCGTAAGGAGAGGAGGAGAATGAGGTAATCAGTCCCTCAACCTGGAGTCGATGTGTTCAGTCCATCAATCTTGTAGAATGTACAGCATAGGGCCGTAGACGTGGCTTATATACTGTAGTGAGGTGAGGTGAAGCAGGCGGAGGCGGGGTCATAGTGGTACCATCCACTAGTCGAAGTAGGTCTTCGTCCAAAGGTTGAACAAGTGTTGAAGAATTCTTTGTAACAAGATCCCATGATGCTGCAGTGTCTGACAGTTGTGATGAATGGTTTGAAAAACCGGTTTTTCAAACCATTCATCACAACTGTCCGGTGTACACTCAGTCTCAAGCAAAGGTTTCCTTCTGTACATTAAGTAGTGAGTGGATTCATCTTTGTGGACTCTTGGATTGGATTAATTTAGTGTCCGCACACTAAATTATGTAGACTTTGTATTTGCACAGCTTTGTGGATTCTAAAATTGTATTAATTTTGTCATTGATTTGCGTTGTTGATGTCAGTATATCGTATTTTGGAAAAAGTCTTCACCTATTGGTATCTGTACAAATGTACTGTACTTGTGACTTTGAATTGTGTATTGTAGAACAGAAGAGCAGCTAAAGAAAAGAGTGGGAGGATAAAAGAAAGGGAAACAAGAACACTTGAAAACAAAGAAACGGAACAAGAAAAAAGTAGAAACCTTAAAAAAGGTAAAAACAAGGAAGAGGGAAGACAAGATAACTGCAAAACAAGGAAATTTAAAAATGGGTAAAATGGAAAACCTTCAAACAAGAAACCAGATAAATAAAGGAAAAAACCTGAAGAACAAGTAAATAAAGGAACAATAGTACAAAATGAACAAAATATCGTGTAGGGATGAGGTGGAGAAAGAGGGGAGAGGGGACAGGAAGAGTGTCAATATCAAATTTAGGGATCCGGTTTATTCAGTGGTAACTAGGGAAGTTTATCCCCCCTTTCATTATGAGTTCATGTTCTCAAAAACAGTTTAGCAGTGGATCAAAATTTTTAAAATAAATTTTGTTGTGTTAAAACAGGAGATAAAGATGAATGTTTGATAATGATTTAAGTTAAAAAAGAAACTAATTTACATACAAACATTATTTAACATAAATGATAAAAATATATAATGTGATAGTACATATTTAAACAAACACTCTACGTTTTGTTTTGTAATTATTTCGATTTACCGAATACTATATAGAAAGAGAGTTGTATATCTCTTGGTGTATATACAGTGAGAGGCTATTTTAATAACTATTTCAAGTGATAAGGTTATTTTTGACCGGCGGTGATAAGGTGACTGCAGCCTTTAATGACATTTAGAATAGTCGATAGCTTTTAAGGCCTATTAAGCAATATATAGATACCGTGGTATCTGAGCGCCTCGGCAAAGACAGTGATTATGTATGAGTGAGGTGAAAGTGTTGAATGATTATGAAAGTATTTTCTTTTTGGGGATTTTCTTTCTTGTTCGGTCACCCTGCCTCGGTGGGAGATGATAGAGGTGTTGGAAATATATATGTCGTGCCGAATATGTAAAACTGGTCAATTAGCAAGAACTCATTTAAAATTAGGTCCTTTCTGAAATTTTTTTTTTATACGTTTCAAGATATATTTTTTTCATTAATGTTAATGTAAAAATTTTTAATTTTGCACCAAAAGAATCTTAGAAAACTTACCTAACCTTATTATAAAAAGAGAAATTTATTTTAGCCTAACCCAACTAAATATATTTTAGATTTGTTTACAGTAATTTAATACTAAACAAACACAGTGAAATATATTTTTTTCGTTAGCTTCAGAATGATTTTGGCGAAATTATTGCGTACACAAATTTTCACTTGTCCTATATTTCAAGATGAACGTTGCTATTTAAGCCAAGATCGCAAGTTCTGCCTATTCGGCACGGCATATGTATATATATATACATATATATATATATATATATATATATATATATATATATATATATATATATATATATATATATATATAAATGTATATATATATATATATATATATATATATATATATATATATATATATATATATATATATATATATATATATATATATATATATATATATATGTCGTGCCGAATATGTAAAAATGGTTAATTAACAAGAACTCATTTAAAATTAAGTCCTTTCTAAAATTTTATCTTATACGTTTAAAGATTTATTTTTTTTTCATTAATGTTAATGTAAAAATTTATAATTTTGCTCCAAAAGAATCTTAGAAAACTTACCTAACCTTATTATAACAAGAACAATTTATTTTAGCCTAAACCAACTAAATATATTTTAAATACGCTTACAATAATTTAATACTAAACAAACACAATCAAATATATTTTTTTTGTTAGGTTTAGAATGATTTTGGCGAAATTAATGCATACACAATAATTTTTGCGAAAACCATTCTGAACCTAACGAAAAAAATATATTTCATTGTGTTTGTTTAGTATTAAATTATTGTAAACGTATTTAAAATATATTTAGTTAGATTAATCTAAAATAAATTGTTCTTGTTATAATAAGGTTAGGTAAGTTTTCTAAGATTCTTTTGGTGCAAAATTATAAATTTTTACATCAACATTAATGAAAAAAATATATCTTTAAACGTATAAGAGAAAATTTTTGAAAGGACTTAATTTTAAATGAGTTCTTGCTAATTGACCAGTTTTACATATTCGGCACGACATCTACATATATATATATATATATATATATATATATATATATATATATATATATATATATATATATATAGATATATATATATATATATATATATATATATATATATATATATATATATATATATATATATATATATATGTGTGTGTGTGTGAGTGTACTCACCTAGTTGTACTCACCTAGTTGAGGTTGCGGGGGTTGAGTCCGAGCTCCTGGCCCCGCCTCTTCACTGATCGCTACTAGGTCACTCTCCCTGAGCCGTGAGCTTTATCATACCTCTGCTTAAAGCTATGTATGGATCCTGCCTCCACTACATCGCTTCCCAAACTATTCCACTTACTGACTACTCTGTGGCTGAAGAAATACTTCCTAACATCCCTGTGATTCATCTGTGTCTTCAGCTTCCAACTGTGTCCCCTTGTTACTGTGTCCAATCTCTGGAACATCCTGTCTTTGTCCACCTTGTCAATTCCTCTCAGTATTTTGTATGTCGTTATCATGTCCCCCCTATCTCTCCTGTCCTCCAGTGTCGTCAGGTTGATTTCCCTTAACCTCTCCTCGTAGGACATACCTCTTAGCTCTGGGACTAGTCTTGTTGCAAACCTTTGCACTTTCTCTAGTTTCTTCACGTGCTTGGCTAGGTGTCTGTTCCAAACTGGTGCCGCATACTCCAATATGGGCCTAACATACACGGTGTACAGGGTCCTGAATGATTCCTTATTAAGATGTCGGAATGCTGTTCTGAGGTTTGCTAGTCGCCCATATGCTGCAGCAGTTATTTGGTTGATGTGCGCTTCAGGAGATGTGCCTGGTGTTATACTCACCCCAAGATCTTTTTCCTTGAGTGAGGTTTGTAGTCTCTGACCCCCTAGACTGTACTCCGTCTGCGGCCTTCTTTGCCCTTCCCCAATCTTCATGACTTTGCACTTGGTGGGATTGAACTCCAGGAGCCAATTGCTGGACCAGGTCTGCAGCCTATCCAGATCCCTTTGTAGTTCTGCCTGGTCTTCGATCGAGTGAATTCTTCTCATCAACTTCACGTCATCTGCAAACAGGGACACCTCAGAGTCTATTCCTTCCGTCATGTCGTTCACAAATACCATAAACAGTCACTCTCCCTGAGCCGTGAGCTTTATCATACCTCTGCTTAAAGCTATGTATGGATCCTGTCTCCACTACATCGCTTCCCAAACTATTCCACTTACTGACTACTCTGTGGCTGAGGAAATACTTCCTAACATCCCTGTGATTCATCTGTGTCTTCAGCTTCCAACTGTGTCCCCTTGTTACTGT
>NC_091305.1:1050000-1055000 GCF_038502225.1 Cherax quadricarinatus
CCTTACCTGTGCGTACTCATTCCTGGCTCTGCGACTGATCTCCCTATTTTCGTGTGTTCTCTGCCTTCTGTACTTTTTCCATTCTCTATTGCACTTTGTTTTTGCCTCCTTACACCGTCGGGTAAACCAGGGGCTTGTTCTGGTCTTCCCGTTGTTACTGTTGCCCTTGGGAATGAACCTTTCCACTGCCTCCTTGCATTTTGTTGCTACATATTCCATCATTTCATTTACTGGCTTTCCTGCCAGTTCTCTGTCCCACTGGACCTCCCGCATGAAGTTCTTCAACCCTATGTAGTCCCCTCTTTTATAGTCAGGCTTTTCCCATTCTACTCCTGTTATTCTCTCCACTTGCAGCTCTACTATGTATTCAAAGCACAGAACCACGTGGTCGCTAGCTCCTAGGGGACTCTCATACTTGATATCCTCAATGTCTGAGCTGCCCAGGGTGAACACAAGGTCCAATCTTGCTGGTTCATCCTCCCCTCTCACTCTGGTAGTGTCCTTAACATGTTGGTGCATGAGGTTTTCCAGCACCACGTCCAACATCCTGGCTCTCCATGTTTCGGGACCCCCATGTGGCTCCCTATCTCTCCTGTCCTCCAGTGTCGTCAGGTTGATTTCCCTTAACCTCTCCTCGTAGGACATACCTCTTAGCTCTGGGACTAGTCTTGTTGCAAACCTTTGCACTTTCTCTAGTTTCTTTACGTGCTTGGCTAGGTGTGGGTTCCAAACTGGTGCCGCATACTCCAATATGGGCCTAACGTATACGGTGTACAGGGTCCTGAACGATTCCTTATTAAGATGTCGGAATGCTGTTCTGAGGTTTGCTAGGCGCCCATATGCTGCAGCAGTTATTTGGTTGATGTGCGCTTCAGGAGATGTGCCTGGTGTTATACTCACCCCAAGATCTTTTTCCTTGAGTGAGGTTTGTAGTCTCTGACCCCCTAGACTGTACTCCGTTTGCGGCCTTCTTTGCCCTTCCCCAATCTTCATGACTTTGCACTTGGTGGGATTGAACTCCAGGAGCCAATTGCTGGACCAGTTCTGCAGCCTGTCCAGATCCCTTTGTAGTTCTGCCTGGTCTTCGATCGAGTGTATTCTTCTCATCAACTTCACGTCATCTGCAAACAGGGACACCTCAGAGTCTATTCCTTCCGTCATGTCGTTCACAAATACCAGAAACAGCACTGGTCCTAGGACTGACCCCTGCGGGACCCCGCTGGTCACAGGTGCCCACTCTGACACCTCGCCACGTACCATGACTCGTTGCTGTCTTCCTGACAAGTATTCCCTGATCCATTGTAGTGCCTTCCCTGTTATCCCTGCTTGGTCCTCCAGTTTTTGCACCAATCTCTTGTGTGGAACTGTGTCAAACGCCTTCTTGCAGTCCAAGAAAATGCAATCCACCCACCCCTCTCTCTCTTGTCTTACTGCTGTCACCATGTCATAGAACTCCAGTAGGTTTGTGACACAGGATTTCCCGTCCCTGAAACCATGCTGGCTGCTGTTGATGAGATCATTCCTTTCTAGGTGTTCCACCACTCTTCTCCTGATAATCTTCTCCATGATTTTGCATACTATACATGTCAGTGACACTGGTCTGTAGTTTAATGCTTCATGTCTGTCTCCTTTTTTAAAGATTGGGACTACATTTGCTGTCTTCCATGCCTCAGGCAATCTCCCTGTTTCGATAGATGTATTGAATATTGTTGTTAGGGGTACACATAGCGCCTCTGCTCCCTCTCTCAATACCCATGGGGAGATGTTATCTGGCCCCATTGCCTTTGAGGTATCTAGCTCACTCAGAAGCCTCTTCACTTCTTCCTCGGTTGTGTGCACTGTGTCCAGCACTTGGTGGTGTGCCCCACCTCTCCGTCTTTCTGGAGTCCCTTCTGTCTCCTCTGTGAACACTTCTTTGAATCTCTTGTTGAGTTCTTCACATACTTCCCGGTCATTTCCTGTTGTCTCTCCTCCTTCCTTCCTTAGCCTGATTACCTGGTCCTTGACTGTTGTTTTCCTCCTGATGTGGCTGTACAACAGTTTCGGGTCAGATTTGGCTTTCGCTGCTATGTCATTTTCATATTGTCTTTGGGCCTCCCTTCTTATCTGTGCATATTCATTTCTGGCTCTACGACTGTTCTCCTTATTCTCCTGGGTCCTTTGCCTTCTATATTTCTTCCATTCCCTAGCACACTTGGTTTTTGCCTCCCTGCACCTTTGGGTAAACCATGGGCTCATCCTGGCTTTTTCATTACTCCTGTTACCCTTGGGTACAAACCTCTCCTCAGCCTCCTTGCATTTTATTGCTACATATTCCATCATCTCATTAACTGGTTTCCCTGCCAGTTCTCTGTCCCACTGAACCCCGTTCAGGTAGTTCCTCATTCCTGTGTAGTCCCCTTTCTTGTAGTTTGGCTTCATTCGTCCTGGCCTTCCTGCTTCTCCCTCCACTTGTAGCTCTACTGTGTATTCGAAGCTTACAACCACATGGTCACTGGCCCCAAGGGGTCTTTCATATGTGATGTCCTCGATATCTGCACTACTGAAGGTGAATACTAAGTCCAGCCTTGCTGGTTCATCCTCTCCTCTCTCTCTTGTAGTGTCCCTTACGTGTTGGTACATGAAGTTCTCCAGTACCACCTCCATCATCTTAGCCCTCCAAGTATCTTGGCCCCCATGTGGGTCCAAGTTCTCCCAATCTATCTCCTTGTGGTTAAAGTCACCCATGATCAGGAGCTTTGCCCTGCATGCATGAGCTCTTCTGGCCACTCTAGCTAGTGTGTCAACCATCGCTCTATTGCTCTCGTCGTACTCTTGCCTTGGCCTCCTGCTGTTCTGTGGTGGGTTATACATCACTGCTATTACCACCTTGGGACCTCCAGAGTGAAGTGTTCCCACTATGTAATCACTTTCTTCTCCGCTATCTTCTCTCTCCAGCTCATCAAAATTCCAGCGATTTTTGATCAGCAACGCCACTCCTCCACCCCCCCTGTTCCCTCTGTCTTTCCTCAGGATTTGGTATCCCGTTGGAAAGATGGCATCTGTTATCATACCTGTAAGCTTGGTTTCTGTGAGAGCTATGATGTCCGGTGATGCTTCTTTGACTCTTTCTTGCCACTCCTCCCACTTATTTGTTATTCCATCAGCGTTTGTGTACCATACCTTCAGTTTCCTTTCCAACACTGTGGTTTGGGGGGCCTGTGAGGGTGGGAGACCTGGTGGCATACTGTGGGGTTCTATAGCTTGGTGTTGGGTGGAGGCTGTGGGTATGGATTGTAGGGTGTGTTGGGATGGTGTGATAGGTTGTATGGTTCTGAGAGTAGTTGTGTGTGTGCTTGCCCTTGCTGTTCTGTCCTGCTCTGACAGACCTCTGCTGGTTCCCTCCTTGTCTCTTTTCCTAGCTCCTTTCGCTTTTTTGTCCTCTCCCTCAGCTGCTGTCGTTCTGATTTTGTTCTGTCTCTGTCTAGGAACACCCTCTTGTACTCTTCCGAGTATTTCAATCGTGGTTTCTCTTGGAGGATCCTGTTCCGCACTGTTTCCGTCCTGAGAATCAGCTTGATTGGTCGGTTTCTCACCTTCGAGTACCCCCCTATTCTCTGAAAATTTACAATCTCGTCCCTCTCTTCACCTATTTCTGTTATGATTTTCTCAATCTCCTTCCTTTCTTCCTGCTTCCTTTCAGTGTGTGTCCTTTCCTCTCTCTCCTGAAGCCCATGGATAAACACTGATTTTGCCCTTTCTTCCTCGCATTGCCTCACCCTCTGTGGCTCTGGATCCTGCCTGTATGTGGTCAGTTTCTCCCTTGATTTTTCCAGTGGCTCTTGATAGCCTTGTTGTGCCTCAGCATTCGACCTATCACCCTCTCCATCTGCAACCAGTTGATCTTCCCTTTCACTCCTTGGTCCTCCTTGGCAGATTGATGTGACCTTAGCATAATTCATAATTCCTTCCTTCCTGTTCAGCCTCGCAGCTTCATATGCTGTGTCTTCTCTGGTCACTGCCCCTGTAACTCGCTCCAGCCTATTTATCTCAACTTCTAGGACCCTTATCTTGGCTACTGCAGTTTCGACTTGTGCCTCCCAATTCTTTGTCTCCTTCTCCAACCACCTTTCCAATTTCACAGAGAGCTCTTTCTCCATTTTTTCAGAAAGCTCTCCTAATTTTCTCTCCCACTCTTGTTCCATCCTTTTCCACTGCTCCTCCATCCACTCCTCCCTACCCGAACCATTCTCATCTGATCCTTGGGTCCTGCGAGTCCCCACCATTTTTTTTTTTTTTTTTTTTTTTTTTTTTAAGAGTAGGAGAGGGGAGAGTTAGAAGGGAAAATGGGGACGAGAGAGAGCAAGAGAGAGAGAGAGCAAGAGAGAGAGAGAGCAAGAGAAAGAGAGAGCAGGAGAGAGAGAGAGCAAGAGAGAGAGCAAGAGAGAGAGAGAGAGCAAGAGAGAGAACAAGAGAGAGAGAGAGAGCAAGAGAGAGAGCAAGAGAGAGAGAGAGAGCAAGAGAGAGAGCAAGAGAGAGAGAGAGCAAGAAGGAGAGAGAGCAAGAGAGAGAGAGAGAGCAAGAGAGCGAGCAAGAGAGAGAGAGAGAGAGCAAGAGAGAGAGAGCAAGAGAGAGAGCAAGAGAGAGAGAGAGCAATAGGGAGAGAGAGCAAGAGAGAGAGAGAGCAAGAGAGAGAGAGAGCAAGAGAGAGAGAGAGCAAGAGAGAGAGAGAGCAAGAGAGAGAGAGAGCAAGAGAGAGAGCAAGAGAGAGAGAGAGAGCAAGAGAGAGAGAGAGCAAGAGAGAGAGAGAGCAAGAGAGAGAGAGAGAGCAAGAGAGAGAGAGAGCAAGAGAGAGAGCAAGAGAGAGAGAGCAAGAGAGAGAGCAAGAGAGAGAGCAAGAGAGAGAGCAAGAGAGAGAGCAAGAGAGAGAGCAAGAGAGAGAGAGAGCAGGAGAGAGAGAGAGCAGGAGAGAGAGAGAGCAAGAGAGAGAGAGAGAGCAAGAGAGAGAGCAAGAGAGAGAG
>NC_091305.1:1060000-1062500 GCF_038502225.1 Cherax quadricarinatus
TTATGAGACGCATGTTCGATCTCACCTGGACGTGATACAGTGCCTTCATAGGTGACTTATTTCGAGCCTCGCCTTGACCTGGCTACACCGGTTATTTCTGCAAATCCTTCATCAGCAGAGATGGTAATACAATGGTAGAATATACAGAAAACTTGTAATTAGACACCATATGACGGCATTTCGTCCACCAGGAATTTTATCAATTCATGAATTGATAATATTCATCATGGACGGAACGTCTTCTTAAATAAAATGTCATACACAATTCATTGTATCAAATTTATATCAGCAGATTTGTCGGTGGTCTCAATGTCATGTTCAATGGTTTTTAGGTAGCGTTCATGATCTAATTTTATGGACAATCTGAGAAGAGAATTCTTACTTTTGCAATGAAAACAACTATTTGCAATTACATTCCACCTGTATGTGGCTCCAAGAATATCACTCTACCAGTAGTCATTCATTCCTCACTTGGAATGTCTCTAAATTCACCCTGTACCCTACACGAAAGTTTGTTTACAAATGAATGAAAGGAACACCTATAAAGTCACATTCTAAGAGTATTTGCTAATGCCAGAGCAATGAAAGTGAAATACAGAAATACTTATCTGTTTGTAAAATGCAAGGTAGGAACACTCAGTTTAAATCCTGTGGAATGCTTATCAAAGAATGAGAAAAGAGAACTTATAAAAAATTTAAGCGAGTTCGATCTATATCCCGAGGCAACGACACATGATAGAGTCTTCACTTTATGAGGTCGATGTTTCAATCCTGTATCACAATACAGTCGATCGTACAATTGTGTTTTACAGTCTTCATAAATACAGTTCAGTTTTGTAGAAATATTCGTTTGATTCAAAAGCAACGCGCTTTTACGCTACATTTTATGAATGGTGAATAAGAATATTAATTTTTTCTTCGGGTAATGTGATTAGTAGTGCGTTAGACTTGTATTGCTGGAGCGTCAGTGTTGTATGAGAGCTGCGTCGAATTACACTGTTGCGTTAGAGCTAGCAGGAAATGAAATTTATTACTGATGTAGTCTTTTCTTGCATGAGTAAATCGAAAGCTTTTGATGATCAAAGAAACGTGATGTTATTCTGTTAGTCTGCCGTTCAGTGCTCCAGGAATGGAATTAATGAAGCTATTAACCGGGTTAACAATTGTGCCCTTGTCCACACGTACACACACACACACACACACACACACACACACACACACACACACACACACACACACACACACACACACACACACACACACACACACACACACACACACACACGCTGCTAGGTAAGCACCAAGTCACAGTTCTTAAATTGTCATGAGAATGGAGTGCAACGTGATTCACTCACTCGTCTCACACTTAATATTTTTATGTAGGCTATTATGTACTTGTTCCTCGAAAGGTTATGAAGATTCGAAGGCATCTCAGGAATCTCTGAAGAAGGTAGGCAGGAGACCTTAAGACCTCCAAAGAAGGCAGACAGGAGACCTCAAGGCCTCCAAAGGCGATAAACCTCCTCCTGAGACTTCAAGGTCTCCAGAAGAGGCAGGGATGGGTGCTCAAGGTCTCTATAGAAGGCAGGCAGTTGAGTTCAAGATCTCCAAAAAGAGAAGGGAGGAGAGCTCAAAGTCTTTATGGACACCAGGCAGAAGACCTCAAAATCTCTAGTGGAGGTAGGCAGGAGAATCCGAGGCCTCCTGGGAAGGCAGGCAGATGAAAATAATGTCACCAAGAAACTCAGTAGCAAGGAGGAGATATCGCTCCCCTCTCCTATACTTCTTGCTATTTCGAGAAGATAACAGTGTGGGCGAAACTTTGGCCCACAAAATCCGATGGACGACACAAAACCAGTGGTGTTGGTGGCAGGTAATGGCTGGGCTCTCCAGTTCCTATCTTTTTGTTTGACGAAATTCAAGAAAATTGACCACTGGTGGTCCCCCCAAAAAAAACTGGTTATGAAGAGAGTTGTGTGATGTTATAGTGTGTTATGTGGATTTGAATGGAATGATGTTGAGGGGTGATGAAGAGTGTTACGTGGTGCTGGATGTTGCTGTGTTGAGTTGGTGAGCGTTGGGTGAGGCTTAATAGTGTTGCGTGGGGTTGCAGTGTTGAAGAACACTGTGTGAAGTTAGTGAGAATTATGTAGTGTTGGAGAACGTTTTGTGGTGTTTTAGGTGGTTAAGTTGTGATGGATAAAATTGTGTTGGGTTGATGAGCATTGTCTGATGTTGGATTACGTTGTGTAATGTTATAAATTGGTGTGTGATGTAGGGTTTGTGTTGTTCTGAATGTTATGGTGCATTAATGAGTATTGTGGGACATTGGTGAGTGTTATGTGGTATTAAAAGCTATTGTGTGATGTTTTTAGAGTGTTGAGTGGCGTAAGATTGTATTGCATATTGTATAAAACGTACATGCATGAGTAGTGTTACTGAATGTTATATGAATGTTTGTCTGCTTACAAAATCCTATTGCTCTACATTCTAATCATAT
>NC_091305.1:1067500-1072500 GCF_038502225.1 Cherax quadricarinatus
GATAAAGCCTCGGTGAGTTGTTCTGAGGAGATCAGGAACGTCGTATCATCTCCAGAGAGGCCATTTGTATTCTCACATTTGCCCCCGTTCATTTCCCCCTTCCCCACGGTTCACTTCTGAGAGTTTTTGTAAATGGACGAACGAGGAAGCGATGTTAACTTTCCCTCTCTCTCTCTCTTTTTTTTTTAATACAGGGTTTGACAAGGTTAAGGATCCCTAGCTTTATTGACAAGCTATTTACAGGTTAAGGGTTCCTAACTTTATTGGCAAGCTAAGAGCTGTTACCTACATCAGCTCATTTGAAAGCATTTTTATTGTTATGAAACATACAAGTAGGGAACAGGATGAAATTGGAGCCATCTGTGGGCCAGCATTTTTATTTCATCAACTGACTTTATCTCGTTGACATCATTATCCTGTACGAATCTGTTCCATACTCGAGTCATCCTGGGTATATATGATCTCAGATGGAGTGATGTTCTGGAGAAGGGTACAGCCAGAGTGAAGTTGCTGCTTTCTGCCCGTCTTGTGGCATAAAAGCTTGTTTCACGCTGTCCTCGAAGTGGATCCAAGTGTGGTACTTTGAAAATATTAGCCTTCTACATAACAGTAAGGCCACCTACATCCCTCCTATGTTGAAGGCTCTGCTGAAATGACAGATCTATCCAGGATGGGTCCAGGCGAGAGATGAGACGTCTTGCTCTGTTCTCTACTCTGTCAAGCAGTCGCAGATGAGAGGGGGGGGGGGAGCAGGCAAACTAAGAAAGTGGAGCATACTCAAGGTGTGAGCGTACTTGTGCCTCGTACAGAATCTTGCAACCCCTACTGTCAAGTAGATGCGAGATACGGCTAAGTGCTGTAAGCTTCCTGGCTGCCTTGTTTGCAAGATTTACAACATGGTTCTTCATGGTTAGTTTGGAGTCAAATTTCACCCCAAGGATATCAACTTCTTCTCCAGGGGCCAGCACCCTCCCATTCATCCTTACAACTGCACCAGCATTACCATCATGGTGCCTAGAGACGATCATCATTTGCGTTTTCTCAGGTGCAAATGTTACTTGCCATCTACTTCCCCAAGCTGATATAGCTCTCAGCTGGTGATTGATGTAGCTTAGAGCAGCTGGCATTTCTTCTCTTGGATAAGTGAATGTCAGTGTACAGTCGTCTGCATATGCATGTGATTCTGGGATGAGATGAAGAAGGTCGTTGAAGTAGACATTCCATAACAATGGTCCCAGCACGCTTCCTTGTGGAACACTTGCCCCAATAGGATGTCTTGCTGATTCCATTCCAATGAGAACTACACTTAGAGATCAACCATGAAGGTAATCACTGAGGAGACATAGCGTAGAGCCTGCAATTCCCAGTGCTTAAAGTTTTGCTAAGAGGCCCTGGTGCCACACCTCTCCCTCTCATTTTGTTTCTCCCTATTATATATATATATACAAATATATATATATAGATATATATATATATATATATACATACATATATATATATACATACATATATATATACATATATATATATATACATATATATATATATATATATACATATATATATATATATATAGATATATATATATATATATATATAAATATATATATATATATATACATACATATATATATATATACATATATATATATATATATATATATATATATATATATATATATATATATATATATATATATATATATATATATATATATATATATATATATAGCAGAAAAGCGATTATAACAATGCAGACAAGCCATGGGGGGATAGAAATCTTTAGCTCAGGATCTTCCACACGTCTCCGTGTGTTATTAGGAGCTATGCACAATGATACATATTTTTCTCGTTAGGTTCAGAATGATTTTTGTGAAATTATTGCATACACAAATTTTCGCTTGTCTTATTCGGCAAAAATCATTCTGAACCTAACGAAAAAAAATATTTCAATGTGTTTGCTTATTATTAAATTATTGTAAACTTATCTCAAATATTTTTAATTGGATTAGGCTAAATTAAATTGCACTTACTATAATAAGGTTAGGTAGGTTTTCTAAGCTTCCTTTGGTACAAAATTATTAATTTTTACATAAACGTAAATGAATTTTTTTTTAAAAAGGACTTAATTTTAAACTAGTTCTTGCTAACTGACCAGTTTTACCTATTCGGCACGACATATCAAGCCTTGATGGCCCGATCGCTGAAAAGGTGCTTGCCAACATGCCCAGGGCTGCAACATCAGATAGCGAGACTGCCAGTCTCCAGGCTGTGAGTGCACATCGGGGACTTCCTCCAAACAGTTCCCATATCGGCAATGGGAACGCGACTCGACCCTAAGACCCTCCGTATTGCAGTGGCTCTGCGCCTTGCTGCCCCAATTCACACAGAATATATGTGTATTTGCGGTGAAGCGCAAGCAGACCAATACGGTCTACATGGTCTTAACTGTTCCAAAATCAAGGGCTGGCATGCAAGACACAATGAGGTCAACGACATCATAAAGAGAACCCTTGCTACAGCTGGATGCCCAGCCGAGAGGGAGCCCCGATCAATAGCAGCCAACAATACCCACATCCCAGCAAACCGCCCCGACGGGATCACCATCTATTCTTGGAAGAATGGCAAGCTCCTAGCATGGGACTATACCTGAGTGCCCACACTGGCTGACAACTATATCTATCACAGTGTCGGGCGACAGGGAGGAGCTGCTGACCACAGGGAGGAGTACAAGATCAGCAAGTACAGGGACATAAGAATACAATATCAATTTGTCCCAGTGGGATCAGAGACCTTGGGATCATGGGGAAAAAATGCGACACGTTTCCTTAAAGAACTGGGTTCCACACTCATCGACACCACCAGGGACCCAAGGGTAGCCACTTTCATGTCCCAGCGCCTCAGCGTGGCCATCCAGAGGGGAAATGCTTGCTGCATACTTGGCTCGCGTCCGGCTTCGGAGGAGCTGGGGAAAATTCATGATCTTTAATACATTGTACCATTGTATTCATGTTTGTGTTTTCTCTAAATATATTCTGTTTATTAATAAATATTCACATAGAATGTAAAATATAGGGGGTGGTAGGAGAAGAAAATATTCAAACAGCTCCGGGGAAAACCTTGAGTTTTCCCTGAGGTACGTTTCTTGTCTTCCCTGAGGATGAGGGTCCCCATTCCAGCTATAGAGGTGGTACTTCCCTATATATATATATATATATATATATATATATATACATACATATATACATATATACATATATACATATATATATATATACATACATATATACATATATACATATATACATATATACATATATACATATATACATATATACATATATATATATACATACATGTATATATACATACATTATTATTATCACACTGGCCGAGTCCCACCAAGGCAGGGTGGCCCGAAAAAGAAAAACTTTCACCATCATTCACTCCATCACTGTTTTGCCAGAAGGGTGCTTTACACTACAGTTTTTAAACTGCAACATTAACACCCCTCCTTCAGAGTGCAGGCACTGTACTTCCCATCTCCAGGACTCAAGTCCGGCCTGCCGGTTTCCCTGAACCCCTTCATTAATGTTACTTTGCTCACACTCCAACAGCGCATCAAGTATTAAAAACCATTTGTCTCCATTCACTCCTATCAAACACGCTCACGCATGCCTGCTGGAAGTCCAAGCCCCTCGCACACAAAACCTCCTTTACCCCCTCCCTCCAACCTTTCCTAGGCCGACCCCTACCCACCTTCCTTCCATTACAGACTGATACACTCTTGAAGTCACTCTGTTTCGCTCCATTCTCTCTACATGTCCGAACCACCTCAACAACCCTTCCTCAGCCCTCTGGACAACAGTTTTGGTAATCCCGCACCTCCTCCTCACTTCCAAACTACGAATTCTCTGCATTATATTCACACCACACATTGCCCTCAGACATGACATCTCCACTGCCTCCAGCCTTCTCCTCGCTGCAACATTCATCACCCATGCTTCACACCCATATAAGAGCGTTGGTAAAACTATACTCTCATACATTCCCCTCTTTGCCTCCAAGGACAAAGTTCTTTGTCTCCACAGACTCACCCTTTTCCCCTCATCAATTCTATGATTCACCTCATCTTTCATACACCCGTCCGCTGACACGTCCATTCCCAAATATCTGAATACATTCACCTCCTCCACACTCTCTCCCTCCAATCTGATATCCAATCTTTCATCACCTAATCTTTTTGTTATCCTCATAACCTTACTCTTTCCTGTATTCACTTTTAATTTTCTTCTTTTGCACACCCTACCAAATTCATCCACCAATCTCTGCAACTTCTCTTCAGAATCTCCCAAGAGCACAGTGTCATCAGCAAAGAGCAACTGTGACAACTCTCACTTTATGTGTGATTCTTCATCGTTTAACTCCATGCCTTTTGCCAAGACCCTCCTCGCATTTACTTCTCTTACAACCCCATCTATAAATATATTAAACAACCATGGTGACATCACACATCCTTGTCTAAGGCCTACTTTTACTGGGAAATAATTTCCCTCTTTCCTACATACTCTAACTTGAGCCTCACTATCCTCGTAAAAACTCTTCACTGCTTTCAGTAACCTACGTCCTACACCATACACCTGCAACATCTGCCACATTGCCCCCCTATCCTCCCTGTCATACGCCTTTTCCAAATCCATAAATGCCACAAAGACCTCTTTAACCTTATCTAAATACTGTTCACTTATGTGTTTCACTGTAAACACCTGGTCCACACACCCCCTACCTTTCCTAAAGCCTCCTTGTTCATCTGCTATCCTATTCTCCGTCTTACTCTTAATTCTTTCAATAATAACTCTACCATACACTTTACCAGGAATACTCAACAGACTTATCCCCCTATAATTTTTGCACTCTCTTTTGTCCCCTTTGCCTTTATACAAAGGAACTATGCATGTTCTCTGCCAATCCCTAGGTACCTTACCCTCTTCCATACATTT
>NC_091305.1:1077500-1085000 GCF_038502225.1 Cherax quadricarinatus
TCCTCGAATACCTAAATCGTCTATTTTTTTACCTGATGATTTAGGCATTATCTCCCTCCGAATATTCCAGTATATATTATGAGATGCTGGAATTTCTATTTTCTTGTACGAGCGAGTGCGTGTAGCGGTGGCTGGAGTGTTATCAGTGTTTCCATTATGGCGTGAAGAACAGCAAAGTTGAGGAGAATAACACCGGTTTAGAATAATGTTATAGTTTTAAACGATGTTCCGGCCTTCACTTATTTTATTAAGCTTTAAAAGTCTTGCCTGAAATGTTGGCTGGAAATATAGTTTCCATAATAAACGATGTTTATCTGTTATTATTGCTTTTTTTTTGCTATTGCTGCTCTTGTTGTTGCTGTTATTTCTATGTTTTTGTTGTTATTGCTGCTGTTGCTATTATAATTACATTTAATAATATTTTTCTACAAGTTTTTATATTATTTCTGCTTTTACTTATTAATGGTGCTGTCGTTATTGGTGCTGAAATTTTGATTTTGTTATTGTGTTGGGTAGGTAATGGTACAGTATTGGTGTTATTTGCGTTGTTATTTTTGCTGCTATTATTGTTGATAGTAAGATTGCTATTTTCGGTGAGGCTTCTGTATGATTCACGCTAATCTATTTTCTTAAAAAATTTATTTTTCTTTAAATAAATATTGAAAACACACACACACTGTTGTCTTGTTGCAAGGGCTGCTGTGAGAACTAAAAGTCACGATGCAGCTACAATACCGAAATAAATTCGGCTTAGGTCTTGGATTCAACAAGGCTGTGAAGCTGTTGACCATTCACCACCGGCATACATTGCTAACTTAACTTAGATGCTGCCAACAACTTTAACTTGGCCAGAAGAGATACTGTACTCCGAGTCGTTCATCACAGGTTCCCTTCCCTCAGTCCATTCATGCGGACATGTCACAGTGGCATCCCAAAACTTGGAACAGATGGTCTTTCAGGCGACTGTTCAAAACACTGTCCGCTCGGCTGCATAGACAGGAAATTCCATTTAGACAAGAACCAAAGAATATAACTTTTTAACTAAACAATTTATTCTGCTCCATCTATTACTCTATGTATTTTCATATTCGATAGTTTCTTCCCATTGCAATTTATTTTTACAGATGCCTACTGTGACGTAAAATCCATTTAAATACCTACCGTGACGCAAAGCTTACTAAATACATGCCATGACGTCAAGTCCATCTAAATTCCTACCATGACGTAAAGTTCATTTAAATACCTTCCATGATGTCTAATGCATTTAAATTCTTACCTTGACGCTACATCAGTTTACAGGCAACATTTCTCAATGCCTAACCAAAATAATTAATTCCAAGAATAACTAATATTGCCGTCCTGGCTAATTTGATTACCTTCTCCGTACATTAATCCAAGAGAAGACTTCCTAGGTCTCATACCGCAAATCTCTGTTGTAATTCGTCAGCAACATTTCTGGCAAGTTAATAACCAAACTTGGTGATTCAATTAATTATTTTTGTTTGCCTGGTCTACTTTACTAGCTTTTCCAGCTCTCGCATTCATTCATTTTGTTTAATTAAACAGTTTGTTGGCTTTTCTATTTACTCTCAAGTTAAATTTGTCTTTGGATTTAGACTAACGCAAAGTAACTTTATGATACATTCCCTCAATTTTATTATTGGCACCACTACTTTTGCTACCGCCACAGCTGCTACAGTCACTACTACTATCGCTACTACTACTACTATCACTACTACTCCTATTAAGATTTATAATATTTCTACTACTACTATTACCACTTTTACTATTTAAACTACTACTATTGTAGTAGTTTTAAAACTACTACTATTGTAGTAATAATAATAAGCAACGCTTACTGTTGTTACTACAGCATACAATGTTCATTATTAATAGACACACACAAGTTGAGGACACAATATTGTCACCAATTGGTTCCAGCGGGATCTTTCCGACCATCACCATGGGAACGAAAAGTTCAAGGAGCGCCTCAGGTATTTAACTTTCTTGTAAATGCTATTCTTTTAGGTAATTAAATGTAATTTGTGTAATTGTGACTTTTCCTAAGAGTTACATGTTATTACGCGTGTTTACAAAAAAAAAGTGGTTCTTGGAGAGACAGAGAGAGAGAGAGAGAGAGAGAGAGAGAGAGAACTGGAATGGAGGGGTTTGTTGCAGGATGGAATTAGGAGGGGAGAAGAAGAAAGAAGAGGAAGGAAAAGGAGAGGAAAAGAAGCAGGGATAAACGTCTATCCTAGGCCATGGAAGAACGTTCACTGAATCTGGGAAAGAATGTCTATTCCAAGGGAAGAATGCCCAGCAGTACAAGAAGAATGTCCTGCCTGGATGGAAAGAAATATCTACCATGAGAAAGAGAAGAATGAGCATCTGAAGCCAGTGAAGAATGCGTATCTGAAGCCAGGAAAGAATGCGTATCTGAAGCCAGGGAAGAATGGCTACCTGAAGCTAGGGAAGAATGATTAAAGACCCAAGACACTAAGGGCAGGTCTCATTAGAACCAAGCATCTTGGGAATTTCTGGTATTTTTCCCAAGACTGTAAGGCATCAGGCGCCCACTTGAGCGATGTCTTGGCTTAAGATGAATAATGACTATGTGAAATGTTACGCAGTGGAGAGAGAGAGAGAGAGAGAGAGAGAGAGAGAGAGAGAGAGAGAGAGAGAGAGAGAGAGAGAGAGAGAGAGAGAGAGAGAGAGAGAGAGACAGACAGACAGACAGACAGACAGACAGACAGACAGACTGAGGTGTGTATGTGTGTGTGTGTGTGTGTGTGTGTGTGTGTGTGTGTGTGTGTGTAAGTATACATATTTGTGTTTTGACATAACTTTTAAATGATGGCTAAACTGCAATGTAGTTGTTGTGACTTCTGACTAGACAGAAAGGTCACAGTAGTGTATCAGAAGGCTCTCTCCCTTCCCTCCACTTCTTTTAGTTTCGCTACCACCAAGAAAAATGCATAAAGGTACACAGGAAGCCAGGAAGAACTTCATATCTCTGTAATTTTTACAATCAGTACCACTACCACTACTACTGCTGTTACTACTACTACTACTACTACTACTACTACTACTACTACTACTACTACTACTACTACTACTACTACTACTTCTACTAGTCTCGGTCAACAGTCAGCCCAGGGTAGTCAAAAAAATATGCTCAAAGGTTCCAGTGACCACTGCAGTACATCGTGTGGGTTTTTCTTTTTTTTTCAGTCCTACCCAGCTCTTAGTTGAACCTAATACCTGAAAAATACTTACCCGACTTGTTTCCTCGCAATCAGCTTCGAAGGGGCGGTACTCGTGATCCATAACTAAAAAAAATAACTTTTTACTTAGTTGTATTGTAACTTCTGCTTGGTTTTCACACAACTGTTATACTCAGATTTCTGTTATGGTGTGAAACGTATGGGCAAGTTTGCCTTCCCGTCTGTTGTCCATGCTCGGGTAGCAGATTGCTGTGTATTCCATCCATGGGAAATATTTGCATTACAGTCGCAGATCCACCGAAATTTCCGTTACCAAAACTCTGTGCAGAAACTCCAGACGTACTAGAAATATTTAAGTGTTGGTTAAAAAAGTATTCTGTATTCTGCATTTAGTACCAAAAGCTGCCGAACGTGGAGACACGAGGAAATGAAACGTAAAATTGTTTGGTTCGTGTTTGCTTCATTGGAGCTTCTTCTGCTGTTGATCTTGTCGTGGATGGCTTCATTTTGGCTTCCTCATTGGAGTTATTGCAGTCGTCGGTGACTGATTTGATATGCATGATCTCTATATCTAAGAACGTCAGATCCTTCAAATTTGATTGATCCAACATGGCTTCGCCAGTGCACCTCGGAAAGTTTAATATCGTAGCTTAAAGAGACACTGTTGACTCCCGTATGCTTTTTCACAAACTGAATTTCTTTAGTTTGTCGTCTTGGGGACTGATCGCTTAGCATACCATCAACAGTAACGAAGAAAGCTCTTATCTTCCTCTCAAGGGAAATCTTTTAGCTAACCTTCATGTTTCATTTCATAGCTCTTTACCACAAGGAAAGATTCAGCTTCAGGTTGCGTGAACCTTGAAATATATTTTTAGAGAATAAAACCCAGTATATTTTGTACAGCAATGTACTGCTCTGTAACGTACCGAACTGTCCGGTACATTACGGTACAGCCCTGCACCTTGGTTTTTCCGTGTCCAGTCCAAAGCAAAAACAAATATTTTCCACATTATTGCTTTATACACTGACAAACTGAAAAAAAATATCTGGTTCACCGCTACTGTGTGGTAAAAGCAAGCACAAGGGCATAAATTAACTTCATTATTCCCAAATTTGTTTGTCTATCCGCCTGGAGGAGTCAGTGATGCAAGGCTTTAAGTTATGTATATCAAACAAGCGAACTCGCTATATAAATTAATTTATATATGTACAGTATTTATGTGTGAATGTTTGGTACTAAGTGAGTATATTCAACGAATATGCCGTATACCTATACATGCATTGCAAGTATAACAGTGAATGAGAATACATATTATAGATTCATGGTTGAAAATCAGGTCATTATGGGAAAGGAGAAAAATCTTGGCTCTTCGAAATTAAAACCTTAACAAAAACTCGCTTTGTTTAAACAAGAATAACATTCAGCGCCAGTGGTGCAGTTGTACAGGAATATTAAAAACACTCTTGAAACATGGACATACGTTCCTAAACAAACTTCAAAAACATTCAAGGACCCATAGACTATTTTTTCTATAATGAAGCTGAGAGCTAATGTACAGTGTGTACGCCTCTTTTACAGTTATTTCTTAGAATATTTCGCGAAGAATAGTATGGATAAAATTTTCAATTATTAAGGGAATTTTTTACAAAGTACATATTTACTTTTAAGTTATTTTAACGTTTTTCAGATATATAGTTTTTATACTTGGTAATTATTAATTTTTAGAGAGCTTACAATGCTTGCACTCCAATAGCACGTAAAAATTCCAAAAATCTTTAGCCTACACTTTAATTTAACACGCTGACTTATGCCTCCTGAGTGTTCATGTCCCTACCATTAGTAAACTTCCTTCACACTCATTTAAACCTTCCGTAGACTTCCCTTACATCGCCTAACATCCCCCTCAAATTTATTTACCTCCGAGATCAATCTCTCTTGCTAATTGTATCTAAATTACCCAACTATCTTGAGTATCCCTCGTCCGCTCCTTGTGGGCATCTCACTTCTTCACCTTTAGTTTATTGCATAATATTCACACCATAAGATCTTATTTAATTTAATATATTAACTAAAGTATGGTGAAGTACATATTTGCTAATGTTGAGAAAAGCTGGAGTAATCTCTCAGATTACCGAAGGAGAATACCTGAAAGAGGTCATTGTTCCTAGAAAATCTCAGTGGGTGAGCGGGATCTGCGGCTTCAAGTCTTTCACTTCCACCTTTCCACGAATTGTGGCGGAGTCCGAATGCATAATGTATAAATGCATACATATGAATCCAAAGCAACATTATAAATTACATTTCTGTAACTGAATATCTAAATGCGGGTAGCAGTGACCGCAGAGTTTCTTCTCTCTCGACCTGCGATCAAAGGCAACCTGGGTAGAAAAAATCGTTTCACAAGAACCAACGTGAAAAGCTAAATATTTGTCTGATATTGAATTATATATTTGTCGTTATTAAAATAAATGTTTTAATTTTCATGATACGTCTTATGAAAACATAAAAAGAAGTACCTACAAATATGCACCATATATATATGGTGCATATATATATATATATATATATATACATATATATATATATATATATATATATATATATATATATATATATATATATATATATAATATATATATATATATATATATATATATATATATATATATATATATATATATATATATATATATATATATATATATATATATATATATATATATATATATATGCAATAAGATCACAGTAAACAGGTGATTTCAAAATATGCAAAACAACCACTCTGAAAGAATAGAGAAATTCCAAGCGCTTTCGTGACTACTCACATTATCAAGGAACTATGAAAGTGAAGCATCCAAGGAAGCTATATAAGCATTTATAATTAATAGAATTTGGGAAGAATTTAATAATACACTGGACAAATAAATAGCTTGGGGGTGAGTTTTGCAAAGGACCTATCCAAGTTGGCTCGCCGCGCGTCACGTGTTTAACCGTTGTGGGATCTGATAGTGAGGTGCTGGCCGACCCCTTATATAGCTTCCTTGGATGCTTCACTTCCATAGTTCCTTGATAATGTGAGTAGTCACGAAAGCGCTTGGAATTTCTCTATTCTTTCAGAGTGGTTGTTTTGCATATATATATATATATATATATATATATATATATATATATATATATATATATATATATATATATATATATATATATATATATGTCGTGCCGAATAGGCAGAACTTGCGATCTTGGCTTAAATAGCAACGCTCATCTTGCCATATAGGACAAGTGAAAATTTGTGTATGCAATAATTTCGCCAAAATCATTCTGAACCTAACGAAAAAAATATATTTTACTGTGTTTGTTTAGTATTAAATTATTGTAAACAAATCTAAAATATATTTAGTTGGGTTAGGCTAAAATAAATTGTTCTTGTTATAATAAGGTTAGGTAAGTTTTTTAAGTTCCTTTTGGAGCAAAATTATAATTTTTTACATCAACATTAATGAAAAAAATATATCTTTAAACGTATAAGAGAAAATTCTAGAAAGGACTTAATTTTAAATGAGTTCTTGCTAATTGACCAGTTTTACATATTCGGCACGACATATATATATATATATATATATATATATATATATATATATATATATATATATATATATATATATATATATATATATATATATATGCAATAAGATCACAGTAAACAGGTGATTTCAGAATATACAAAACAACCACTGTGAAAGAATAGAGAAGTTCCAAACGCTTTCGTGACTACTCACATTATCAAGGAACAATGAAAGTAGAGCATCTAACTGGTAACTCTACTCCTCTTATTCTCTAAACTCGTAATTTTCTGCATAATAATTGCACAACACATTGCCCTCAAATATTAGGGAACTTCAAAAGTTTTTATGTATTAATAACAAACAACTGTGACTATATAGGGTTCGAATACTTCCCTGCCAGAGTTGTTTCTAATTAATTCTTGTGAACTTTTCACGTTCCTAAGTGTTAAATATTTAATATATCTTTATCTGTTTTTAATACCTCACAGTTATTATAGTCAGCCATTCTATTATCTAAATACATGATGACTAATCTGTAAGGGAAATAATATTCGAATATTCTAAATATTCTTTTATATGATAGTATATTTGCTCAAGCAGAAGATAAGAACCGTCGTTCAGTGACTTTGAGGAGACTACCATGAGAACTTATACAACCATGATAACCCACGTTATAATATGAAAGACAACCGTGATTATTCAAACTTCC
>NC_091305.1:1090000-1095000 GCF_038502225.1 Cherax quadricarinatus
CTTCTATGTTCATCTTGGTCCTCAGAGAAAGAAGAGAAGCAAAACTTTTATTCTAGAAGGAGAGAAGAGGACAAAATGGAAGAGAAAGGGAGAAAAGAAAGGACAAGGAGATGGAAAGGATGTGGAAATCATGGACAGAGTTAAGAAATAGTGAACGACGCCCTAGATTAAAGATGTAGAAATTGATGAATAATAAACCAAAGAGGAAGAATAACTATGTGAAATAGTGACCGATATAATGGCTAGAATACCAAGCAAAATTTGCGATGAAGACAAGGCGGCAGCCTAACTTGAAGGAAACAGAAAGAATTCTTCTGTCCAAGTGTGTAGATTAGATTTAGATTTTGCCACCGAAGTGGCTAGTTTACTGTGGACCTTATATCCATCCTGTGGACGGTAGGACAAGAACATATGATGGATACACGAAAGGCCTAGGAACTAGGCCCCAAAAGGGCTAACAGATGTACATTTGCATATATATCTACAGTTCACTCATCTGTTACAAGCAAATTTAAGAAATTTGCTTAGAATAACTTCTACCTTTTTTTCATTAATAAGATATCTTGACATGTCACATAGGTTATTATACTATCTCTATATTCCTCAATAAGTGGACAATTAAGTACATAGTGTTCAAGACACTGACCATATACCTGACCACATGCCGACTTGGATTTGGTGGTCCTGTGGGTTAGAGCGTCATGTGATTTTCGCTCACCATGAGTCTGTATGTGTCTATATAGAATATAGGTTATCTGGATTCTGGAGGTTATCTGGAGGTTATTCCGGGGATCAACGCCCCCGCGGCCCGGTCCATGACCAGGCCTCCCGATGGGTCAGGGCCTGATCAACTAGGATGTTACTGCTGGCCGCACGAAGTCTAACGTACGAGCCACAGCCCGGCTGATCCGGCACTGACTTTAGGTATCTGTCCAGCTCTCTCTTGAAGGCAGTCAGGGGTTTATTGGCAATTTCCCTAATGCTTGATGGGAGGCTGTTGAACAGTTTTGGGCCCCGGACACTTATGGTGTTTTCCCTTAGTGTACCAATGGCGCCCCTACTTGTTATTGGGGGCATTTTGCATCGCCTGCCCAGTCTTTTACTTTCGTAGGGAGTGATTTCTGTGTGCAGATTTGGGACCATTCCTTCCAAGATTTTCCAAGTGTAGGTTATGATATATCTCTCCCTCCTGCGTTCCAAAAAGTACAAGTCAAGTGCTTCCAAGCGTTCCCAGTAGTTAAGGGTTGGTACAGATATAGGGTCGTAAGAGAAACAAAATATTCACACAGCTTCATGGTGTAATCTCAAGATTTCCTCGGAACAATTTCATTTACTTCTTTGAGGTTACTGGTTCTCATGAGCTGCACCAGCGGAGAATATCTTATAATATATATAGCGTAAAAAGGCTTCAAGGAAGAATATTTGGATTTCTTCCTGAAGCCGTTTGAATATTCCACTTCCCCTATAACCCCATCTTTTAGTATATATTTTTTTTACCAATAGGAATATTTTATTACATAATATATATATATATATATATATATATATATATATATATATATATATATATATATATATATATATATATATATATATATAAATATATATATATTTATATATATAGTGCAGCACTAGCCTACAAACAGTCAAGTTGGAATGGCCCCATCGCTGAAAAGGTGCTTGCCAACATGCTTAGGGCTGTAACATCACACAGGGAAACTGCTCGTCCCCAAGCTGTGAGTGCACTTCACTCAGGGGACTTCTTCCAAACAGTTCCCATTTCGGCAATGGGAACACTCCTCGACCCTAAGACACTTCGTATTACAGTGGCGCTGCGCCTTTCTGCTCCAATTCACACGGAATATACATGTATTTGCGGCGATGCACAAGCCCATCAATGTGGTCTGCATGGTCTTACCTGTTCTAAAACCATGGGCTGGCATGCAAGAAACAAGACACAATGAAGTCAATGACATCATAAAGAGAACCCTTGCTACAGCTGGATGCCCAGCCGAGAGGGAGCCCCGATCAATAGCAACCAACAATACCCACAACCCAGCAAACCGCCCCGATGGGATCACCATCTATCCTTGGAAGAATGGCAAGCTCTGAGCATGGGACTATACTTGTGTGTCGACGCTGGCTGACACCTACATCCATCACAGTGTCGGGCGACAGGTAGGAGCTGCTCATCACATGGAGGAGTACAAGATCAGCAAGTACAGGGACATAAGCCAACAGTATCAATTTGTCTCAGTGGGATCAAAGATCTTGGGATCATGGGGAAAAAATGTCACATGTTTCCTTAAAGAACTGGGTTCCAGATCATCGACACCACCAGGGACCCAAGGGCAGCCACTTTCATGTTCCAGCGCCTCAGCGTGGCCATCCAGAAGGGGAAATGCTTACTGCATACTTGGCTCACGTCCGGCTTCGGAGGAGCTGGAGGAGATTCATAATCTTTGATATTTTGTACCAATGTATTCATGTTTGTGTTTTCTGTTAATGTATTCTGTCTATCAATAAAATTTCATATTGAATATAAAATATAGGGGGTGGTAGGAGAAGAAAATATTCAAACAGCTCCGGGGAGAACCTTGAGTTTTCCCTGAGGTACGTTTATTGTCTTCTCTGAGGATGAGGGTCCCCAGTAATGTTCTAGAGGTGGTACCTCCCTATACCATTAATAATATATATATATATTATTTTATTATTATTTTTATTATCACACCGGCCGATTCCCACCAAGGCAGGGTGGCCCGAAAAAGAAAAACTTTCACCATCATTCACTCCATCACTGTCTTGCCAGAAGGGTGCTTTACACTACAGTTTTTAAACTGCAACATTAACACCCATCCTTCAGAGTGCAGGCACTGTACTTCCCATCTCCAGGACTCAAGTCCGGCCTGCCGGTTTCCCTGAATCCCTTCATAAATGTTACTTTGCTCACACTCCAACAGCACGTCAAGTATTAAAAACCATTTGTCTCCATTCACTCCTATCAAACACGCTCACGCATGCCTGCTGGAAGTCCAAGCCCCTCGCACACAAAACCTCCTTTACCCCCTCCCTCCAACCCTTCCTAGGCCGACCCCTACCCCGCCTTCCTTCCACTACAGACTGATACACTCTTGAAGTCATTCTGTTTCGCTCCATTCTCTCTACATGTCCGAACCACCTCAACAACCCTTCCTCAGCCCTCTGGACAACAGTTTTGGTAATCCCGCACCTCCTCCTAACTTCCAAACTACGAATTCTCTGCATTATATTCACACCACACATTGCCCTCAGACATGACATCTCCACTGCCTCCAGCCTTCTCCTCGCTGCAACATTCATCACCCACGCTTCACACCCATATAAGAGCGTTGGTAAAACTATACTCTCATACATTCCCCTCTTTGCCTCCAAGGACAAAGTTCTTTGTCTCCACAGACTCCTAAGTGCACCACTCACTCTTTTTCCCTCATCAATTCTATGATTCACCTCATCTTTCATAGACCCATCCGCTGACACGTCCACTCCCAAATATCTGAATACGTTCACCTCCTCCATACTCTCTCCCTCCAATCTGATATTCAATCTTTCATCACCTAATCTTTTTGTTATCCTCATAACCTTACTCTTTCCTGTATTCACCTTTAATTTTCTTCTTTTGCACACCCTACCAAATTCATCCACCAATCTCTGCAACTTCTCTTCAGAATCTCCCAAGAGCACAGTGTCATCAGCAAAGAGCAGCTGTGACAACTCCCACTTTGTGTGTGATTCTTTATCTTTTAACTCCACGCCTCTTGCCAAGACCCTCGCATTTACTTCTCTTACAACCCCATCTATAAATATATTAAACAACCACGGTGACATCACACATCCTTGTCTAAGGCCTACTTTTACTGGGAAAAAATTTCCCTCTTTCCTACATACTCTAACTTGAGCCTCACTATCCTCGTAAAAACTCTTCACTGCTTTCAGTAACCTACCTCCTACACCATACACTTGCAACATCTGCCACATTGCCCCCCTATCCACCCTGTCATACGCCTTTTCCAAATCCATAAATGCCACAAAGACCTCTTTAGCCTTATCTAAATACTGTTCACTTATATGTTTCACTGTAAACACCTGGTCCACACACCCCCTACCTTTCCTAAAGCCTCCTTGTTCATCTGCTATCCTATTCTCCGTCTTACTCTTAATTCTTTCAATTATAACTCTACCATACACTTTACCAGGTACACTCAACAGACTTATCCCCCTATAATTTTTGCACTCTCTTTTATCCCCTTTGCCTTTATACAAAGGAACTATGCATGCTCTCTGCCAATCCCTAGGTACCTTACCCTCTTCCATACATTTATTAAATAATTGCACCAACCACTCCAAAACTATATCCCCACCTGCTTTTAACATTTCTATCTTTATCCCATCAATCCCGGCTAAATATTATTGATTCTTTTGACAGCCCAAAGAATTTGTAAATGTTTCATATCATTTTAGCTAATGAATTTAACACTGTAATAAAAATACTAAATAAAATCATTCAACATGCAGAAAATCCTTTTCCTGCTCTTGTCAACAAAAATTCTCTACTTTGCCAATTACAGCGTGATGGAAGTTGGGCGAGCCCTTCACCCTCTCTTGTGCTCTCGTCCCCTCCTTTACCCCTCCCCTTCCCTGCCCTCCCCCTCACCTCTCCTTAACTAAAGCTTCCCTCTGCACTCCTTTAACCTCTCTTCCACTGCATTCCACTCACCTTCCCTCCCCTGTCTTTTTGCCCTTCTCTCCTCTCCCCTCCCTCTCCTTTTCCTCCCTTTCTCATTTTTTTCTATATTTCCACAATACGTACAACTAATATGTATTCGGATAAGAAGAGAAGCAATACAAGGCCACTGCACACACTCAGTCCTGTCGTTGTCCCAACAAATACACTGCCACTTAGATTACCCAGTATAAAACTTGGCAAAGCTAAAGTTAGCTTGCTTACGTGCTCTGTTTGTTCA
>NC_091305.1:1100000-1207500 GCF_038502225.1 Cherax quadricarinatus
TAACTGTAACTGTTATTATCATTCAGTATACCTCCTCCTGGATGCTGCCACTGGATTCTAACCACCGTCGCTACCCAGCTTAGAGTAAACCAACACTAATCACCTTTCCTACAGAGTTCAGGGTGAGATGAGTTCTAAGTACCTCTAGTGCTGAATTCTGGTCTAAAAGAAAAAAATTAAAAATATTAAGTATGAGAAATTTAAAAGCAATCGTTGGTATATTCACTGTGTTACTGTAAAAAAAAATTTCGGGTGATCTCTTTATCGGCTTTGGTCGTACTAATTGATTTTAGCTATCCTTGTTGTCCCTCGTCGTCTCTAGTCGTCTTAGGTCATCTTCAACAGTTTCTGGTCATCGCTGGTCGTTTCTGATCGACTTTGCTTATCCCTGGTCAGGCTAGTGTGTAAGTTAGCTACCCAATTGGTCAGTCAGTGTGTAGGTGAGCTACCCTGACAAATCACATTGTGTGAAAGAGCTACCCAGGTTGGACTACAGGATAGTTAGATGGAGTTGTGACACCAGATGGGTTATTGAGGCCATAACTCACCTCTACTGTATATTTATTTTAAATATATATATATATATATATATATATATATATATATATATATATATATATATATATATATATATATATATATATATATATATATATATATATATTATTATCACACTGGCCGATTCCCACCAAGGCAGGGTGGCCCGAAAAAGAAAAACTTTCACCATCATTCACTCCATCACTGTCTTGCCAGAAGGGTGCTTTACACTACAGTTTTTAAACTGCAACATTAACACCCCTCCTTCAGAGTGCAGGCACTGTACTTCCCATCTCCAGGACTCAAGTCCGGCCTGCCGGTTTCCCTGGACCCCTTCATAAATGTTACTTTCCTCACACTCCAACAGCGCGTCAAGTATTAAAAACCATTTGTCTCCATTCACTCCTATCAAACACGCTCACGCATGCCTGCTGGAAGTCCAAGCCCCTCGCACACAAAACCTCCTTTACCCCCTCCCTCCAACCTTTCCTAGGCCGACCCCTACCCCGCCTTCCTTCCACTACAGACTGATACACTCTTGAAGTCATTCTGTTTCGCTCCATTCTCTCTACATGTCCGAACCACCTCAATAACCCTTCCTCAGCCCTCTGGACAACAGTTTTGGTAATCCCGCACCTCCTCCTAACTTCCAAACTACGAATTCTCTGCATTATATTCACACCACACATTGCCCTCAGACATGACATCTCCACTGCCTCCAGCCTTCTCCTCGCTGCAACATTCATCACCCATGCTTCACACCCATATAAGAGCGTTGGTAAAACTATACTCTCATACATTCCCCTCTTTGCCTCCAAGGACAAAGTTCTTTGTCTCCACAGACTCCTAAGTGCACCACTCACCCTTTTCCCCTCATCAATTCTATGATTCACCTCATCTTTCATAGACCCATCCGCTGACACGTCCACTCCCAAATATCTGAATACATTCACCTCCTCCATACTCTCTCCCTCCAATCTGATATCCAATCTTTCATCACCTAATCTTTTTGTTATCCTCATAACCTTACTCTTTCCTGTATTCACTTTTAATTTTCTTCTTTTGCATACCCTACCAAATTCATCCACCAATCTCTGCAACTTCTCTTCAGACTCTCCCAAGAGCACAGTGTCATCAGCAAAGAGCAACTGTGACAACTCCCATTTTATGTGGGATTCTTTATCTTTTAACTCCACGCCTCTTGCCAAGACCCTCGCATTCACTTCTCTTACAACCCCATCTATAAATATATTAAACAACCACGGTGACATCACACATCCTTGTCTAAGGCCTACTTTTACTGGGAAATAATTTCCCTCTTTCCTACATACTCTAACTTGAGCCTCACTATCCTCTTAAAAACTCTTCACTGCTTTCAGTAACCTACCTCCTACACCATACACCTGCAACATCTGCCACATTGCCCCCCTATCCACCCTGTCATACGCCTTTTCCAAATCCATAAATGCCACAAAGACCTCTTTAGCCTTATCTAAATACTGTTCACTTATGTGTTTCACTGTAAACACCTGGTCAACACACCCCCTACCTTTCCTAAAGCCTCCTTGTTCATCTGCTATCCTATTCTCCGTCTTACTCTTAATTCTTTCAATAATAACTCTACCATACACTTTACCAGGTATACTCAACAAACTTATCCCCCTATAATTTTTGCACTCTCTTTTGTCCCCTTTGCCTTTATACAAAGGAACTATGCATGCTCTCTGCCAATCACTAGGTACCTTACCCTCTTCCATACATTTATTAAATAATTGCACCAACCACTCCAAAACTATATCCCCACCTGCTTTTAACATTTCTATCTTTATTCCATCAATCCCGGCTGCCTTACCCCCTCTCATTTTCCTACTGCCTCACGAACTTCCCCCATACTCACAACTGGCTCTTCCTCACTCCTACAAGATATTATTCCTCCTTGCCCTATACACGAAATCACAGCTTCCCTACCTTCATCAACATTTAACAATTCCTCGAAATATTCCCTCCATCTTCCCAATACCTCTAACTCTCCATTTAATAACTCTCCTCTCCTATTTTTAACTGACAAATCCATTTGTTCTCTAGGCTTCCTTAACTTGTTAATCTCACTCCAAAACTTTTTCTTATTTTCAACAAAATTTGTTGATAACATCTCACCCACTCTCTCATTTGCTCTCTTTTTACATTGCTTCACCACTCTCTTAACCTCTCTCTTTTTCTCCATATACTCTTCTCTCCTTGCATCACTTCTACTTTGTAAAAACTTCTCATATGCTAACTTTTTCTCCCTTACTGCTCTCTTTACATCATCATTCCACCAATCGCTCCTCCAACCAACCAACCTTCATGTAACCATAAACTTCTGCTGAACACTCTAACACTACATTTTTAAACCTACACCATACCTCTTCGACCCTATTGCCTATGCTCTCATTAGCCTATCTATCCTCCAATAGCTGTTTATATCTTACCCTAACTGCCTCCTCTTTTAGTTTATAAACCTTCACCTCTCTCTTCCCTGATGTTTCTATTCTCCTTGTATCCCATCTACCTTTTACTCTCAGTATAGCTACAACTAGAAAGTGATCTGATATATCTGTGGCCCCTCTATAAACATGTACATCCTGAAGTCTACTCAACAGTCTTTTATCTACGAATACATAATCCAACAAACTACTGCCATTTCGCCCTACATCATATCTTGTATACTTATTTATCCTCTTTTTCTTAAAATATGTATTACATATAACTAAACCCCTTTCTATACAAAGTTCAATCAAAGGGCTCCCATTTTCATTTACACCTGGCACCCCAAACTTACCTACCACACCCTCTCTAAAAGTTTCTCCTACTTTAGCATTCAGGTCCCCTACCACAATTACTCTCTCACTTGGTTCAAAGGCTCCTATACATTCACTTAACATCTCCCAAAATCTCTCTCTCTCCTCTACATTCCTCTCTTCTCCAGGTGCATACACGCTTATTATGACCCACTTTTCGCAACCAATCTTTACTTTAATCCACATAATTCATGAATTTACACATTCATATTCTCTTTTCTCCTTCCATAACTGATCCTTCAACATTACTGCTACCCCTTCCTTTGCTCTAACTCTCTCAGATACTCCAGATTTAATCCCATTTATTTCCCCCCACTGAAACTCTCCTACCCCCTTCAGCTTTGTTTCGCTTAGGGCCAGGACATCCAACTTCTTTTCATTCATAACTTCAGCAATCATCTGTTTCTTGTCATCCGCACTACATCCACGCACATTCAAGCATCCCAGTTTTATAAAGTTTTTCTTCTTCTCTTTTTTAGTAAATGCCTACAGGAGAAGGGGTTACTAGCCCATTGCTCCCGGCATTTTAGTCGCCTCATACGGCTTACGGAGGAAAGATTCTTTTCCACTTCCCCATGGACAATAGAAGAAATAAAGAAGAACAAGAGCTATTTAGAAAAAGGAGAAAAACCTAGATGTATGTATATATATATATATATATGCATGTGCGTATCTGTGAAGTGTGACCAAAGTGTAAGTAGGAGTAGCAAGATATCCCTGTTATCTAGCGTGTTTATGAGACAGAAAAAGAAACCAGCAATCCTAGCATCATGCAAAACAGTTACAGTTTTCTGTTTCACAGTCATCTGGCAGGACGGTAGTACTTCCCTGGGTGGTTGCTGTCTACCAACCTACTATAATATATATATATATATATATATATATATATATATATATATATATATATATATATATATATATATATATAATAATATATATATATATATATATATATATATATATATATATATATATATATATATATATATATATATATATATATATATATATATATATATATATATATATATATGTACTGGAAGAGATTTATCTCGGTAAATATACATTGAGGAACCTACCAGCAGCCTACAAGCAACCTACCAGCCTACAAGGAACCTACCAGCATCTTACATGGAACCTATCAGCACCCTAAATGGAACCTACAAGCAGCCTACATAGAACCTACCAGCAGCCTACAAGCAACCTACCAGCATCCTATAAGCAACCTACCAGCAGCCTACAAGCAACCTACCAGCATCCTACAAGCAACCTACCAGCAGCCTACAAGCAACCTACCAGCAGCCTACAAGCAACCTACCAGCAGCCTACAAGCAACCTACCAGCAGCCTAAAAGCAACCTACCAACAATCTACAAGCAACCTACCAGCATCCTACAAGCAACCTACCAGCATCCTACACGCAACCTACCAGCAGCCTACAAGCAACCTACTAGCAGCCTACAATCAACCTACCAGCAGCCTACAATCAACCTACCAGCAGCCTACAAGCAACCTACCAGCATCCTACAAGCAACCTACCAGCAGCCTACAAGCAACCTACCAGGATCCTATAAGCAACCTACCAGCAGCCTACAAGCAACCTACTAGCAGCCTACAAGCAACCTACCAGCTGCCTACAAGCAACCTACCAGCAGCCTACAAGCAACCTACCAGCATCCTACAAGCAACCTACCAGCATCCTACAAGCAACCTACCAGCATCCTACAAGCAACCTACCAGCAGCCTACAAGCAACCTACTAGCAGCCTACAAGCAACCTACCAGCAGCCTACAAGCAACCTACCAGCATCCTTCAAGCAACCTACCAGCATCCTACAAGCAACCTACCAGCAGCCTACAAGCAACCTACTAGCAGCCTACAAGCAACCTACCAGCAGCCTAAAAGCAACCTACCAGCAACCTACAAGCAACCTACCAGCATCCTACAAGCAACCTACCAGCATCCTACAAGCAACCTACCAGCAGCCTACAAGCAACCTACTAGCAGCCTACAAGCAACCTACCAGCAGCCTACAAGCAACCTACCAGCCGCCTACAAGCAACTTTCCACCAACCTTCCAACAAATCTACTAAGCATCAGTTGATGAATCATGTCTTCACTGGCAACTTTAAAAGATTATATCAACTTTTTCTTTTATTTTCAACGATAGACAGTAAGACGCATTAAAGCTTAACTGAAGTTTGCTTTATTTTCTCACACGCTCATACATATCCATGCATACCTATGTATTTCACTGCATCTCTGTTAATTCCTGTGCAATAACATACATTCATTTCTTCGCATTTCTATGTATTCCTTTGCATTCCTTTCTTTTTAAAGAACCACACAGCCTTTATCCCTCACTACCTCATCCATCCCTAAGCAACACAGCTAATTATTGTTACATTTCTGTCTTATCCTGTGTTACATTATTATACAACGCACAATTCACGTTAAAAACTTTACTGATCTCAGTCTTACTTCTCGCTGTGAGTCTTGGTAGACAGGTGAACGGGGCACAAAATTATTTTTTGGGCAGCAAAATTCAAGATTTATATAAAATCCATAAGGACTCCGAGAGGATGAGGAGGAGGTGGTGGTGTAAGAGGAGGAGGAGGAGGAGGAGGAGGAGAAGGAGAAGAAGGAAAAGAAGGAAGAGGAGGAGGAGGGTGAAGGGGAAGCCATCCACAACCCATCTGACTTGCTGATCACGAGAGGAAGTTGTGTTGCCAACGTCAAAGACGATCTCTTCAACTTGCAGAGGCGGAAGAACGGTGTGTGTGAGTGTTTGTTTGTGTTTGTGAGCACCTACTCACCCATGTCATCTATTTGTGGTTGTAGAGATCGAGTCTCAGCTCCTGGTCCTGCCTCTACACTAGCCGATGGCAAGTATTTACTCCTAGCCTCGTGAGCTCTTCGTATTATCTTAAGCCAAATTGGTTTATACAACTATTTTTTTATACACACACACACACACACACACACACACACACACACACACACACACACACACACAGCACCAACATAAAAAGTACTGAGCTGTGTCATTAAATTAATGCAACAATACGCAACTTTATTTCCTCTCATTATTTTCTTACATCTCTTTTTCTGGTTACATCGGTGCCTATTTTTCACGTATCATTGTTCACCCATTTCCCCATTATTCGTTAAATTTGAATTACCTCCCCCTCACGTTATATAATTTATTTATTTCTCCTCTGGTTCAATTTTCATTTCTTCTTAGATTATTTTTCTCCCTCTCTTCTCGTTACAATAGTTAAGTGAAAAACTGTTCCCATAGTTACGACTCCTTTCCTGCTGATTATATTATAATGTCAAGATTGCTTGGTACTCTCCAGGCTTGTGGTAATGTTGTCATGATTGCTTGGTACTCTCCAGGCTTGTGGTAATGTTGTCATGATTGCTTGGTACTCTCCAGGCTTGTGGTAATGTTGTCATGTTGCTTGGTACTCTCCTGGCTTGTGGTAATGTCATGATTACTTGGTACTCTCCAGGCTTGTGGTAATGTTGTCATGATTACTTGGTACTCTCCAGGCTTGTGGTAATGTTGTCATGATTACTTGGTACTCTCCATTCTTGTGGTAAAGTTGTCATGATTGATTGGTACTCTCCATTCTTGTGGTAATGTTGTCATGATTACTTGGTACTCTCCATTCTTGTGGTAAAGTTGTCATGATTGATTGGTACTCTCCATTCTTGTGGTAATGTTGTCATGATTACTTGGTACTCTCCATTCTTGTGGTAATGTTGTCATGATTACTTGGTACTCTCCATTCTTGTGGTAATGGTGTCATGATTACTTGGTACTCTCCATTCTTGTGGTAATGGTGTCATGATTACTTGGTACTCTCCATTCTTGTGGTAATGGTGTCATGATTACTTGGTACTCTCCATTCTTGTGGTAATGGTGTCATGATTACTTGGTACTCTCCATTCTTGTGGTAATGTTGTCATGATTACTTGGTACTCTCCAGGCTTGTGGTAATGTTGTCATGATTAGTTGGTACTCTCCATTCTTGTGGTAATGTTGTCATGATTACTTGGTACTCTCCATTCTTGTGGTAATGGTGTCATGATTACTTGGTACTCTCCAGGCTTGTGGTAATGTTGTCATGATTACTTGGTACTCTCCATTCTTGTGGTAATGGTGTCATGATTACTTGGTACTCTCCAGGCTTGTGGTAATGTTGTCATGATTACTTGGTACTCTCCATTCTTGTGGTAATGTTGTCATGATTACTTGGTACTCTCCATTCTTGTGGTAATGGTGTCATGATTACTTGGTACTCTCCAGGCTTGTGGTAATGTTGTCATGATTACTTGGTACTCTCCATTCTTGTGGTAATGGTGTCATGATTACTTGGTACTCTCCAGGCTTGTGGTAATGTTGTCATGATTACTTGGTACTCTCCATTCTTGTGGTAATGGTGTCATGATTACTTGGTACTCTCCAGGCTTGTGGTAATGTTGTCATGATTACTTGGTACTCTCCAGGCTTGTGGTAATGGTGTCATGATTACTTGGTACTCTCCAGGCTTGTGGTAATGTTGTCATGATTACTTGGTACTCTCCATTCTTGTGGTAATGGTGTCATGATTACTTGGTACTCTCCAGGCTTGTGGTAATGTTGTCATGATTACTTGGTACTCTCCAGGCTTGTGGTAATGTTGTCATGATTACTTGGTACTCTCCAGGCTTGTGGTAATGTTGTCATGATTACTTGGTACTCTCCAGGCTTGTGGTAATGTTGTCATGATTACTTGGTACTCTCCAGGCTTGTGGTAATGTTGTCATGATTACTTGGTACTCTCCAGGCTTGTGGTAATGTTGTCATGATTACTTGGTACTCTCCAGGCTTGTGGTAATGTTGTCATGATTACTTGGTACTCTCCAGACTTGTGGTAATGTTGTCATGATTACTTGGTACTCTCCAGGCTTGTGGTAATGTTGTCATGATTACTTGGTACTCTCCAGGCTTGTGGTAATGTTGTCATGATTACTTGGTACTCTCCAGGCTTGTGGTAATGATGTCATGATTACTTGGTACTCTCCAGGCTTGTGGTAATGTTGTCATGATTACTTGGTACTCTCCAGACTTGTGGTAATGTTGTCATGATTACTTGGTACTCTCCAGGCTTGTGGTAATGTTGTCATGATTACTTGGTACTCTCCAGGCTTGTGGTAATGTTGTCATGATTACTTGGTACTCTCCAGGCTTGTGGTAATGATGTCATGATTACTTGGTACTCTCCAGGCTTGTGGTAATGTTGTCATGATTACTTGGTACTCTCCAGGCTTGTGGTAATACCATACTGTTAAGCGATACGTAAGCACCTTTTGATGGCATTCTGTTTGTGTGTTTACGTTAATTATTTGTATCATCAGAGGGATTTCCGTACACACACACACACACGTAATAATGTGATTTAAATATATATATATATATATATATATATATATATATATATATATATATATATATATATATATATATATATATATATATATATATATATATATATATGTATGTATATATACACATGGATCACTGCTCAAAAATTATCAGACTTACTCTTGTTACGTAAATATATATTTATGATTTGCATTAAGGTATTCTGAAATCGATTAATTTGAAAACTTATACGAAATTTATTTTCTATTCCAGGAGTGTATAAAAGCTGAGAATAAGTCTCCTAGAACAATATTTTTGAAATATTAGCATTACATGTTTGAAAATCCAAGAATAAAAATTTAATAATGTGCATCTTCTGCATGACCCATTAAGCCTACACGGAGGCCTACTCTACTTCCAATAAAATCTGCATCATATCTTCTATTTTATGATTTTTTTCTCGCCTTTGGCAGAAAAGACCTAGGCGAGAAAAAGTCTTTCAGTCAACATTTTGATTCATTTATTTCTCAGTACCGATTTACATAGCTGCTTAATGTGGAAAATAAATGTAAAATGCTCGACTCTAAAATGTCAAGAGGATTAATTAAGTCACCTCAACCTGCGGCACCTCAACCGCACGCTAATGTTGAGTGAACATTTACATAACATTAATTAGCAGGTTGCTGGCTTCGTGCAAACTTGATTGTCTGGGGCGAGAGCTCTGCATCGTGCTGCACATTGCAACCATTAAGTTGCAGATTAAAATTTAACGTTGCATTAAAGTTAACAGGTTACGTTGAACAGAGTATGATGAACAGTTTATTGATTCACAGGTTACTGTTAGAGAATAGATGAAAATTAGCATAGCAAAATTAAATTAGACCTTATGATTAACAGATTATGATAAGCAAATTACTATACAGAGATTACTAGTTACAGATTACGATAAACATACTGCAAATGAAGATAAAGTAACGCTATTAACAGTTAACGATTAACCAATATCGCTTTAGCATTTTGGTATTTCGTAGTTCAAGGATATTTCGGCAATGTGGATCAAAGAACATGTTTGCTATATTATATTTTCTTAAAGTTACTCTGGCAAAGAGCTATGTTAAGAGGATATTTTAAACTCAGTTGCTCTATCTGAGGTTCAGGCCAATGGCTCAGGTCTGTTTAAAATCTAAATTATTATCCGTTCGTTTTATTTGTTTATACGTATGATCACATGACCAACAGCTGTGTAATATAAATGTTAGCAAACGACAGTTAAGGGTAGAATACTGTTATAATATTTTAGAATATAAATACTCCAGCAGAATGGATAAGTTTAACAACGGCTTTGTGATGAATCGTAATTCCAATAAGCATTTGTTGATTCTGCTAGTGTGCCTCTAAATACCAGGGAGGACGACATAAAGACGCATTGAAAGTGCCTCGTCAGTGTCTCTAGCAACTTCAACCAGAGCAATGGTCTCTACAACTTAATTGAACCTCTTGCCAGAAAACTTGTGCCGTTTGAGAATCAATACGACATGATACACACCTCACTCGTTTTTACTTCACAGCTACTCACAACTTTATCAGCTCTCTCTTCCATACCAGGTTTACCTGTTTGATAAATTAGACACATGTGCAACTCTTGGGTATCTTTATTGAGTTGCACATGTTTCTAATTTATCAACGTGTCGGTTCTCGGAACCATTCGTCTACAATACTTACCTGTTTGAGCCTGATAAAGTCCACTGCATGAGCGAAACGTTGTCAATAAAAGTTCCACAAAACTGCATTTGTGTCTTCGTTATTCTTATTTACATCACTACTTAACCAGGAAGGTTTCTTTAATCTCAAGAATTAATGTAAAATGGAATGTGTGGCATAAGGATGTGGAGTAAGCAAACTTAATACACAGTTTGAAGATTAGGATATAATAAGCTAAAAGAAGCCAGAAACGAGTAATTATGATACGGAAATTGTTTTGGAGGTAATTCTAGAGCTGAGATGCGACTCCTGCAAGAACAAACGGATGAGTACACCGCCTCACACAGAATGTACTAAGAAGGTTTGTCGTCCTGTGTTATGCTAAAGCACTGATGAGCTCACATCAGCGAGTCCAAAATGTTTTAACCAAAAGTGTAAGATCCAGAAAAATTCGCCTCTTCTCTCCCTCCTCTTGCAATATTTCTATTTCACAAACCCGTGTGACCTTGCACCGCAAAGAGTAGTGGAGGCTCGATTTTCGGACCGATATAAAGTACAGAGAAAGAGGGAGCCAGGAATTACCATTGAACTGAGGAAAATTGCAACCAAGAGCATCAGTGCATACACAAAGGGACGAGGATGCCTTTGTTGATGCTGTAAACACACGGTATTTAAAGTGTAAATCACAGAAGTATATGCTGAGAGCCACAGGAAATGCTCCTCCACTAACATTTCTCTCTCTCGTCTTGTCCTACTCGATCTTATGAATCCAGAGACTAACCGTATCTGCCGAAATATTCCAGCTAGAACATAATTTTTATGTTCATCTAATTGACTGTTTTGGCCACTGTTTATGCAGTGAGACACACAATATCTGAAGTGATTTTTTTTTAGTGTCAACTTTTATTTTGCAACTTTTCTTTCTAACCTTCAAAGGGGACAAAAAAAGACTGTCCAAACAAGAAATTATAACAAACACTGGTTTGTGTCCGAGACTTTCTCATCCGCATGAGAGGAGACCAACAGGTTTTAAATTAGTGAAGTGAACCTCAATGTGACAACTAAATGTACACTAGTCATCTAATATACTGTTTTATTTTAGCCAGGTAAGTTCGTTTCTGCCACGCCTAACCATTTCCGCATTGTCTTAATAATTCTCCCATTTATTTAAGTAACAGCAACAGACAGGTATTCGAGCACTTGTCACACACATTATTACGCTGGCTTCAACTTACCATCAGTTGATTTCATCCTCTCGTAAGAGACAGGAGACTAATAACATTTGCAACGAAGTGTTCAGTGCAATTTGACATAAATCGTCCGTTTATGTTATTTAATCATTAAGTTAGCTTAGAACAACCTATTTTTTTGCTGCAGTTTAGATCCTGTAGAAATAACACATCTTAACGCTGGAGGAAAACGAGCATTTCATTTGGAGAACAATTTTCTGTTAAACGATGGTCTAATATTCGTTCTGAGCCTTTCCTTTCCGAAATGCTTTCGCTTTTCAAGGATTTATTGATTTAGACCTCAACCGATATAATGATAATTCATGAGCAACGATGTAATCAAGATCATCAAGTAGTCAGTGCACATGATCAAGGATGTAATCAAGATCATTACGTGATCAGTGCACACGACTTAGCAAGGTTGGGGTCCCTTCAAAACTCTTCTCTTTTGAAGCTTTGTAGCACTTTAATAGACGTCATAAAAGCCTCATCATCATTAAGACTCTCTGACATAGTAATGTGGAGTAATGGGACACCTTATCATCTCTCTGCAGAGAAACTACCTTTTCTCCTCTTCTTCCCCCTCCTCCTGCTTCTCCTGGTCATCCTCCTCCTCTTCCTCCTCCCTCACCTTCCTTTACTGGCATTACAAAGCTGCTGGTTGCTGTGAGCAGTAATTATTAAACTAAACACAAATAAACAACACATAGGACAGAGGAGCTTACGACGACTCTTCGGTCCGACTTGGACTATTTGCAAAGTCATTGTGACTTTGTAAATGGTCCAAGTCAGACCGAAACGTCATCTTATATGTGCAGGTTATTTGTGTGTTGTTCAGTCACGATATTGTGCTTTTTTTCATTAAATTAATTTAAAACTATTTATATTATTGTGTCATTTATCCGGGAAAATTCAATTGCCAAATTCATTATAACGTAAAAGATTGATAAAAAAATAAATGACCATTATTTTTAAAATGACTTTGAATTACACAGGTCATCCATTTTTTTTTTCTTAATATGAGATACAGAATGAATTTCCAATTTAAATGATAATTTTTTTGACGAATTATAGCGTCAGTTCTGGGATTTATATCCCCGTTGTGCCTAGAGTTTCAAATATGATAAAACAAATAAATAGTTCAATACCTTCGCAAGCAAAAAAAAATTCCTTAAATTAGCGCCATGTCTTGTTAACATTACACTTTGTTCATTCCTACCCGATTTAATCATCTATATTTTTTTCTAGGTTTGGTTAGCCTAGACTAGGTTAGATTAGAGTTAATTAACTTATATTAATGCAGATTTATCCACAAGGCATAGAGAGTGCGCTTCCTGGAAGACTGGGAGTGTAAGATGCCGCTTTGTAACCTCGAACTATTCCCGATCTGCAGGAGTTGAGAAGGAGACTATTATTATGATTACTATTACTATTATTGCAATTACGATCCAAGAAAAGGGAAGACAGGTATAATTCCTAGGATCAAGAACCCCTCACCTGCATCTAAGAGCCTTCTTTAAGGGGGTCGAGAAGAAAAGATTTTTAATCGCTGAAGTATTTCACAATCACTGGTGGCCAGGAGTGGGAACAGCTGGATGTTCACGCCCTTCAGGAGGGCAAGTGTACAGGAGAATCTTAAAAGAAAGCACCTACAGCAGAATGCACGTTGGGTGACTCGTTGCTTGGTGGTCAAAGCATTCGATTCACATCGAAACTGGACGGGATTCGACTCCCAGGCTTAGCAAAACGTCGAAATATTTTTTTTTTTCACTTCTGATACCCAGGCTCACCTAGCAGTAATGTTAGTCAGTTGTTGCTGGTCACAACTTGGGGGAAAAATATGTAAATGTGTAATATTAAGCAAATAACCCCATACTTAGAAGAAATTTATAACGACCTTTCAGTCTGTCTGGGAACATTGGTAAGTCACAGATAACACGTTCAAGATGGACCGAAACGTCGTCAGACGTTTCCCCTGTTATGTGCAGGTTATTTATGTATTAATTTAGTCATAGTATTGTGACGTTACACTTTGTGAGACACTGATATACACGTGTGTGAGTAACTCCAGTTCTTCTGTAAGAATTCATGTGTTGAGTAAATTATATATTCGCTTATTTCCTTGTATTTAATGAGAGTTAATTAAAAAAATCCTTCGTTTTACCCTTAGTCACGTTCCTTCATCCCTCTCCCATCACAGAGATAATGTCTGCAATAATTTGATATTAATTTTTAATGGGTTGGACTGTTAAGCCAGTGGAAGGCCTCGGTCAGATGGCTAAAAGGTTAATTGGCAGGTCATCGTATGACTAAGTCCCTCGTCAGGAAATATTTTTCCTGTTTCCTGACAAATCTTACCTCACCTAACCTCTCCCATCATCCCTCCCTCCGCTACCTTCCTCATTCCATCATCCTTCCCTCCGATACCTTCCTCATTCCATCATCCTTCCCTCCGTTACCTTCACCATTCCATCATCCTTCCCTCCGATACCTTTACCATTCCATCATCCTTCCCTCCGATACCTTCACCATTCCATCATCCCTCCCTCCGATACCTTCCTCATTCCATCATCCTTCCCTCCGCTACCTTCCTTATTCCACCTTCTCTGTACTTTTCCTTCCATTCTCTTTTTCCTTGCTCTGATCTCATCATATACGCTTCCCATCCTGTGACGCTCTATGTTTACCTGGAGTTTACCTGGAGAGAGTTCCGGGGGTCAACGCCCCCGCGGCCCGGTCTGTGACCAGGCCTCCTGGTGGATCAGAGCCTGATCAACCAGGCTGTTGCTGCTGGCTGCCCGCAAACCAACGTATGAGCCACAGCCCGGCTGATCAGGAACTGACTTTAGGTGCTTGTCCAGTGCCAGCTTGAAGACTGCCAGGGGTCTGTTGGTAATCCCCCTTATGTATGCTGGGAGGCAGTTGAACAGTCTCGGGCCCCTGACACTTATTGTATGGTCTCTTAACGTGCTAGTGACACCCCTGCTTTTCATTGGGGGGATGGTGCATCGTCTGGGCGACAATGGTATGATTTGTTCATCTACTCTCACACTTACGTGAGAGCTCTGTGTAGCCTTCATTTTGCTGAAGGAAAAAAATATAGGCCCCATGTTTAGCTATATTCATCTCCTTCCCTCCACCGTTTCCCTCTTCCCTTTGCGACCCCTTCCCTCCGCCCCTTTCCCGTGTCCCAACCCTATGGCACTTCCCACCACAGCATTTCCCACACTATCTTCTCCACAATCAGCTGACTCATTCCCTCTTCGATCTCCTGCCCCATCACTCAACTTTTTTTGGTTTTGTTTTCTGGTTAAACACAATTATTTCTATCCTCTCGCCCAGCTTTATAAATTAGTAAACACCTCATTTATTTTATTTTCTAGTTTTCATAAATATTCTAAGCAACAAGCGCGGTATCATTATTTTTCAAGATTGGCAATTACTACCAACTAATTAACTAGTTTTAAGGCTGTCACGTGGATAAAGAATATTTCAACCAATTAATTTTGGTGTGAGCGTTAATACGTGGTGGAGTAGCTAATAACAGCGAGCCAGAGTGGCGACCATCAAAGAAAGAGGAGGAGGAGGTGGAGAAGTGGGCCACTGGGTAATGAGCTAGATTATGCAAACATGAAAGGGAGGGGAGAGCAAGAAGAAGGCGAAGAAGAAAGAGGAGGAAGGTTTTAAGATCTCATGAATTCTCAGGAAAGAAAGTTATTAGACTTTGTATGTGTGTGGCCCATCCTCCCTCTAACTAACAATATCAAACTTGTAACAGTGACACTGGAATGACAGTTCGATGCTTCCTGCCTTCCCTGCTTCGGTGTTGGGCATTTCGTAATGCATCTAAGTAATTTAAAGTAATCGAATATCGACTTAAACAGAAGAAAAAACACACAAATTACTCTCAGTAAAACTTAAATCGCAGTGCGAATCCGAGGATATGAAGGACTTATTTGCTGCTGTGTTTTATGTAAACGGTGATCTGCTTGGCTCTTATTTCCCCCAGGAGTTGGATAGCCAACTGAATTGCTAGTTAGTAGCTGTCCAGGCTGATTCTTTACAGGAGCGTCAGTAATGAAGCATAATCTTTCCTCGAAGCAATCGCCTCTTTCTTAGTTGACCAGCATTCCCTGGAGAAGTTATACTTAATAACTGTTAGTATCCCCTGGAGAAGATAAACTGTGGAAGTCATCAAATCAGTTTCCCCTGGGACAAGTAAACTGGGGAGGTATTAGACCAATCTGCCATAGGAAGGTATCAGAGCAGTTTCCCCCTGGTAAAGGTAAACTAGAATTCGGTTTCCCTACTAAGTATGAGCATCGGAAGGGTGAATATATCGTGTGCACCAAAGGTATTAGTAAGAGTGTGCTGTTCCTTAATTTGTCGAGAGACACTGAGAAGGAAAGGGAGAGGAAGGGGAGAATATAAAGGGGTACTTAAATAGCGAGAGAGAGAGAGAGAGAGAGAGAGAGAGAGAGAGACAGACAGACAGACAGAGACAGACAGAGACAGACAGACACAGACATAGAGACACAGGCACAGAGAGAGAGACACAGACACAGGTGGATAGAGATGAAGAGAAAGTATTTACAGAATGCAAAGAGAAGAGAGAGAAAGGTGCTGGAAACGGACATGTAAAATAAAGCGAAGGCAAAACACTCATATACATTATATACACAGACAAGAAGACAGACAAGTGAAGTAAGAGGAGAGCTGATGATCGAGGCCAACACTGTTCTTTTGCTACCAGTTAGACTGTGTTGTACCGGCGAGTACAACACAGTCTTGCAGCACTACTATTGATACGCCGTGTAGATTGACCGTACCTTTCTCCTCAACCACCTTGTTGCCACACGTGTCACGTACGTTTATTTCTTGTAATTTATTTCTGGTTCAACACACGTATTAAACTTTCCTGAAACGAAAACAAATCCTGCCTAATCTAGCCTAACCAACACTAACGAAGAAACTAGGATATTCAGCTTTACAAAGAACGTTAAAATAAGTTGACATTAGGCAATCGCGTAACAATAGTAAATTAAGACTAGGTTGACCAATAACAATCTTACCAGTCTGTCTCAGGAAGTTTGTTCTGTAGAATCTGGTAACACTGTTTTTATTCTACCTATCTGAAACAGTAACTTACTGATAAATTTTACGCACCATCATACTGGTAATTCTAAACATTCAACTTACTGAAAGCTTCGACTCACCAACATGTTGGTAGATAAGACACATAGGCAACATTTAGGCAACTTCATTCCGAAACGTTTCGCCTACACAGTAGGCTTCTTCAGTCGAATACAGAAAGTAGGCAGGAGCAGTAGAGATGTGAAGACGATGTAATCAATCCATCACCCATGAAGTCATAGTCTTGAGGTTGTCAGTCCCTCATCAACATACTGAAAGCTATGACCTATTAACTTAATGAAAGCTCTGACCATCCAGCTTACTGAAGGATCTGACATATATGGCACGAAAATAAAATTAATGTCTTTACCAATGTCGGATTTTTTGCCAGTGACTAACGCCTGTGAAAGCTTCAGGTTTAAAGCCATAAATTTAAGCTTCAAACTGTGAAAGCAGTTTGTAGAAGTCGCGTTCACTCTACAATTTTTAGACTGCAACAGAGTAGACGAAGTTAGTAGTGATATGTAATTTGCTATATATTTATCGTATAATTAAGAGTTTTTCAGGTCCGATAATACTCAAGATTTGAGTGGCCGGCAAGAAACCCGTGTGTATACACTCACATCTTCCCTGTCGAAGATCATAGATTCGAACCTGAAGCCTTCGTTAGAGATTTGAGTATACGCAAATAATGTACAATGAGAAGAATCACGTTAGAGATTTAAATATACGCATATACTGTATAATAATGAGAAGAATCAGTGAAAGATTTGAGTTGTCTAATTCATTCTTCGCCTAACTGAACTACAGGTCAGTGATCTGACCTCACAATAAACGACACTCCATAGCACTTTCCCTTTTTCCCATTTTTAGTTTCTTTTAAAATCTGTAGTAATGAAATTTGCACTTTCTTTTCCTCTTGTATCGTTTGTGTGACTATGAAAATAACGCAGCATAATATATAAAGCAAAATTTTGCTCTTTTCATTGCAAAATGTTTATCATTTACGTCTTCTCCAGAAAGTGTGCTTTCTCAGTGTGCGTTAAGAAGCATTTAGAGTTTGACGTTTTAGGATAGTGAGTTGAATGTGATTTAAAACAACAGTGAGACATTTAACAACGGCTGGAATAAGAAAAATTCTCGTTCCATTAATTATGTATCGTCGTAGTCTAGAGGTTCACCCCCCAGGGGTTCAGCCTACTCCCAGGGGTTCACCCTCAGGGGTTCAACCCTCTCACAGGGGTTCACCCCCGAGGAGTTTAACCCCCTCCCAGGGTTCACACCCCCGGGGTTCAACCTCCCAGGGGTTCAACCCAAAAGGGACACTTATGCAACATATGGGAATCTTTATTCAGGAAATGTTTCGCCACACAGTGGCTTCATCAGTCCAATACAAAGTAGAAAGGCGTAAGGAGAGGAGGAGTTTGAGGTAATCAGTCCCTCAGCCTGGAGTCGATGTGTTCAGTCCATCAATCTGAACACATCGATTCCATGCTGAGGGACTGATTATCTCAAACTCCTCCTCTCCTTACGCCTTTCTATTTTGTATTGGACTGATGAAGCCACTGTGTGGCGAAACGTTTCCTGAATAAGGATTCCCATATATTGCATAAGTGCCTCATTCTTCAACTTGTCGGTTTTCCAAACCATTCATCACAACCCCCAAGGGGTTCAACCCCCCATGGGTTCACCCCAGGCGTTCAACACCCTCAGGGGTTCAACCTCCCTGGGGTTCACCACTACCCCCATGACAAACTGTTTGTTCAACTTATTTGTTATTACAGGAACTGTTACACTGATGTTCCTTCATCATTATTATTTGCAGTTGAACTTTTCCTCAGAAATGCAACCCACAACAGTAAATAAATACTAATGTATTTATTTACTGCTAGGTTAACAAGAGCAGAGGATGTAAGAACACTTGCCCATGTTTCACCCTACCCGTGGATTGAACCCAAATCCCTTCGGGTGTCCTCCAAATAATTTAATCACTAAGAATGTATTTACTTAAGTTTACTCACCTAATTGTGGTTGAGAGGATCGAGTCTCAGTTCATTACTTAGACACTCTGTTGGCAGCTTGGTAGCTTCACTCTGGCTGCGTGTTACAACACGGCCTGTAGACCACCTCACTCTGGCTGCGTGTTACAACACGGCCTGTAGACCAGCTTAGTGTTTCACGTAACAAACTCATACAAACAGAACATGATTATCTCGTCTAGAGGTCAACATACACTGAGGAAAAGGAATCTTTATAATTCCTGCTTGTTTTATTAATTCCATTAATAATCTCTTAAGGTTTCTATTATGAATTAAGTAATTCAGTCTTTAAAACAGAACTTCTCATAACGTAATCACTATGAGTAAAAACATATATCATTAGCCTTATTATTACATCACTGTAATACGCTAAATATTTACAACCAGCTCTGGACATAGAGAGTTTCTAGACTGTCACAATGAGTCTATATATATACGCACATACACAGGCGTTTTACAAGCTTAAACGCCACCCTGACGCGAATAACAGAGTTCTTCCTCTAGGACCATTCTACAATAATCTCTTTTCTAGATCAGAGTCTATAAACGGCGTAACACTGAAGACTCATTCACTTATTCCTATTTTCCTCAAGAGTTTCACAACCGCCTTCTCAGATCGAGATATACCATAGCAAAAGGGCTTCCTAAATTCCTGGTAACTTCCGGGGAAGTGTAGTGTGACTTAAAGCCAGATTCTCCACAGACACTTCCTCGACCTGTGGAAGGTGTGAACTACTCTATGTCCGGAGCCCAAGACTGTTCAGTTGCCTCCCAGAATACATAAGGGGGATTACCAGTAGACCCCTGGCTGTCTTCAAGAAGGAGCTGGACAGGCACCTAAAGTCAGTACCTGACCAACCGGGTTATGGTTCGTATGTCAGCTTCCGTGCGGCCAGCAGTAACATCCTGGTTGATTAGACCGTGATCCACCATGAGGCCTGGTCTCAGACCGGGCCGCGGGGGCGCTGAACCCAGAAACCCTCTCCAGGTAAACAACAGTAGTGTTAGAACACTGAAATCTCCTACTTATTTACAAAGCTAAATATATTTATGGCCAGATATTATAACACTGGGTAAATTCATTTTAGCTGTTAATGAAGATACTCCTTAATACAATATTGAGTGAAAAAACTAGAATAACACGTATAAATATAGTTTTTTTCTTAAAATGAGCAAAGGGCGTAACACTGCGTGATTCCTATCATACCTATTTTCAAAACTATGTATGAACTCTGCTTTTACCACATCACTGTTTTGGTCGATCCACTGCCTGACCAATCGAAGACTGAAGAAATATTACCTAACATCCCTGTGACGGATGTGCGTTTTTAATTTCCAGATGTAACCTCTCAAACAGACTCTCCCTGTCCACTCTGTCGATTCTTCTGAGTATTTTGTACGTCGTAATCATGTCAACTCAGGTTGTTCTATCCTCTAGTTTCGTCAAGTTTAGCTCATCTGGCCTCTCTTAATATTTCATACCCATCAGCTCTGGGACTAGTTTTGTTACCAACATTTGCATCTGTTCTAGCTGGCGCTGCATATCCCAAGATGGGCCTGACATATGCTGCTGGTGTGTGCGTGTATGTGTGTGTGTTGTGTGTGTATGTGTGTATGTGTGTGTGTGTGTGTGTGTGTGTATGTGTGTGTATGTGCATGTGTGTGTGTGTGTCTGTGTGTACTCACCTAGTTGTACTCACCTATTTTGTCCTAAGCCACCTTCCACATTAGACACTAGGCTTTAGTGTGTGTATGTGTGTGTGTCTGTGTGTGTGTGTGTGTAAGTGTGTGTTCTTAGTGTGTGTGTAATGTGTGTGGTGTGTGTGAATTATTAGCCAATTGTATTGTGTGGTGTGTGTGTATGTGGTGTGTGTGTGGTGTGTGTGTGTGGTGTGTGGTGTAATTGTGTGTGTGGTGTGTGTGTGGTGTGTGTGTGGTGTGTGTGTGTGTGTGTGTGTGTGTGGTGTGACATGTGTGTATGTGTAGGTGAATAGGTCCCAACCTTGCTGGTTGTCCTCTCCTCTCTCTCCTGGTGATGTCTCCTAACATGTTGATGCATGGGTTTCCAGTGCCATCCAGTGTCTTGTCTCTCCATGTTTGCAGTTACCATGGGCCTCCGGGTTTCAGTCAGTCCTTGTGATTGAAATCACCCATAACTAGTAACATTAGCCACCATGTGACACTCTCCTGGCACCTCAGCTGGTATTATTACTCACCTAATTATTATACTAGTGGTTGCAGTTGGAGACTCAGCTCCTGGCCCCGCCTCTTCACTGATCCTTTCACTGGACCCTCTACCCCAGCCTGAGCTTTATCTCCTCTTCTTAAAACTATGTATGGACTGCACCTCCACTAACTTCACTTGCTAGGCTATTCCCTTTTTGTGTCTGTGTTTGAAAATACTTCTAACGTCCTGTGACTCGTCTGAGTCTTTGGCTTCCAGTTGCGACCCTTGTCCCTCCCCTGTGTCCCTCTCTGGAACATCCTATCTCTGTCCACCTTGTCTATTCCGCAGTATATAGCCATGTGTTATTATTATTGTGTGTGTGTGTGTGTGTGTGTGTGTGTGTGTGTGTGTGTGTGTGTACTCACCTAATTGTCTCACTGAAAATTTAGCCAGTTTGCAGGTCAGGACTCAGCCTGGCCCATATCTTCACTGATCCTTCTGGATTCTCTCTCTCTCTGCTTCCTAGACTTTGTCACTTCTCTTCATTAAAACTATGCTTATGGTTTCCCATGCCTCTGCTCTCTAAGCGCTGAGCTGTATTCCATCACTGACAGCTCTGCAGCTGAAGAAATACTTCCTAAATCTCTTTTGACTCGTCTGGTCTTCAGCTTCCAAGTTGACCCATATATCCCTGTGTCCTCTCTCAAGTTTCATCCTGTCTCATCACCTTGTCTCCTTCCTATGATATCTTGTGATTGCTCCATGTCTCCTGGCCATGTCACTCAGTGTCATCAGTGATTTCCCTTAACCTTAACTACCTCTGTGACATTGCAGCTGGGACTACTAGCCAGCAACATGTTGTACTCTCTATGTGACGTGCTTGACAGGTGTGGGTTCAGACTGGTGCTGCATGCCAGTATGGAGGCTGTTTTACAGTGTACAGCCTCTTTTGAGAACAGTTCCTTGACCAAGGTATCGGAACCACTTTATTCAGGTTTTGAGCTTAGCTGTGCGCAGCGATTTATTTAGGTTGATGCCTTTCTCCGGTGATGTGCTCGGTGTTGTGTTCACCCCAGGTCTGCTCCTGAGTGAGGTCTGTGGTCTTTGTCCACCACAGCCTGCTCTCTGTCTGCGTTCTTCTTTTTGCCCTCCCAATCTTCGTGACTTTGTTTTGCGGCTGGATTGGTTGAGAAGCCAGGTTGCTGGACCACATGTCCAGCATCTCCGTCTCTTTGCGGTGCATAACCTCGTCCGATTAATTCTTCTCGTAACGCTACGTCATCTGCGAACGGGGACACTTCCAGTCTATTCCTTTGTCCGTGTCGATCATATCAAAATATGCAGTCTAGAACTGACCCCTATTAGGCCATGGCATGAGCGCCACCATGATGCCTCTTCGGCCTGCCTGACTCATTTGCTGCCTACTGTCAAATTGTTATATCCATTGCAGTGCCCTTCCTTTTCTGACATGCTATGATCCCCCCAGCTTCTGCACTAATCTCTTGTGGGGAACCCTTTAAAGTTTCCTGCAGTCTAGGAAAACCAATCTACCCAACCCCTCTCTCTGTTTCCCTTTGTTCCTTGTCTTAAAACCCCAGGGGGTTTTTTTTTTAAATTTTGCCTTAAAACCCTTTGGGGTTTTCATTTATAATCTTGTTTTTCCGGGTGTTGCCACTCTCCCCCTGAAAATCTTCTCCATGACTTTGCACACTTTACATTAGGGCCGGGTCTGTAGTTTGGTGCCTCGTTTCTTTTCCCCTTTCTTAAATAGGGGGACTACATTATTATTCCATTTCTCAATTGGTTGCCCTTTTCCCAAGGGATGTTTGGGGTGGTTGAGGCACACACACTCTGCTCCTTCCCCAAAGGCCCCGGGGGAGATGTTGTAGCCCCCATCGCCTTTGGGGTGTCAAGGTCCTTAGAGCTTCTTCCCCTCCTCAGTTGTTCTTGTCATCCCCAAAACTTTTTGGTATATTCCCTCTTGATGTTCCCTTCTGTTCTGTCTTCCCCCAGCCCTTCCTGTCTCTACTGTAAAACTTCTAGAAAAGGGTTTTTTGGGGGGTTAAAGGGGGTTTTGGGGAGGGGGGTTTTGTGTGTGTGTGTGTGTGTGTGTGTGTGTGTGTGTGTGTGTGTGTGTGTGTGTGTGTATGTGCTTGCATGCGTGTGCTTCATGTGAAATTATTCCCAAAACTAATTATACTTGACAGGTTGGCCTGTGTGAACAAACATCAGTCTCCTTTACGTTTCCTCTGGGTAATCAAGTAGGTGAGAAAATCTCGGCGTTGATAATTCCTCTTGAAAATTCTTCAAAAGGGTTTAAAAAATTTTCAAAAAATTTCTTTGTGCCGGTTGGTTTCTGCCGTTCCACTCTCGTTCCTCTGCTTTAAAAATTCCCAACAACTAATTTTTTTTTAAAATTTAAATTAAAAATTTTTTGTGAGTCATTCAAATTTTAAAAAACTAAATATCAGAGACCAAAAAAGGGGCAAAAATTTTTCCTTAAACGTTTTGACTTTTTATTTTTGGGAATTCTCCGGGTTTAGACAATTCCCCTATTTTTTTGACCCCAAATTGGTTTCTCCTTTAAAAATTATTTGGGGGCTGAAGGGGAAAACTTTTGGGCATCTAGTGTGGCTTTGTTCGACGCTCTGTTACTGTCTTGATCGTTAATTTAAGCTATAAATTTAATATACTTAAGGGAAACCTCACATCTACTGGATAAAAAGAAAAATATATTTTGACATTAAACTCAATATTTAAAATCAAACACAGTGGTAACAATGACGTCTTTTTTACGGGATCTTTTCCGGGGCCGGGGTTGGCCCATTCACGGGGTTTTTTCATGTAACGGAAAGTTTGAACGTGGATGAAATTCACCCAGCCTCTGGGGGAAAATCCCCCGATGGTCAAATATCCCCCGCGTCAGCAGGAACGAGGGGCCCATTTTAAAAAATCCCCATGATAAATTTAAGCAAGCCCCGGGGGGGGAAAATGAAAAATCCTGGAAAGGCCCTTTAAAATTTCCCCCGGGAAATGTTTTTTGGGAAAACGAATGCAAAGGCCCCGTGGGAAGATTTCCCCGTGGGAAAGGTAATTTTTTTGAAAATGTAAGCGATTGCCAAAAAAGGCTGACTGGTTAAAGATCCTTCCTGGATCATAGGACGGAATATCGAACATTCATCACACTTTGCACTGAATGACTCACACAAGTTTTGCACTTCACGAAATCCAGTACAGTGAAAATTGAAGTTCCTTTTTTCAGTCTAAAGATCAGTTAGTCGTTCTTGGGATGAATGTTAACAAACTCGCTTATAATTATGATTATAGAATGAAATTCCTTAGATTTTAATTACCAAAGTTTTATCAGTTGGCGCTCATCACTCATTCAACTTCACTCGTTCTCTGCTTTAACATCCTAACAATTTAATTTTATCATTCACAGTATTATTAAAAATTTTCAGTTGAGTCATTCAAGCTTTACGGAGACTTCAAAACACGCAAAGGGTGCAAATATACCATGGTACTTTGACTTATTTCCATTTAAACATTCACACAGTTGGTACCTCTCCGTAAACATCCACACAGTTGGTACCTCTCCACAAACATTCACACAGTTGGTACCTCTCCACAAACATCCACACAGTTGGTACCTCTCCATAAACATCCACACAGTTGGTACCTCTCCATAAACATCCACACAGTTGGTACCTCTCCACAAACATTCATACCATTCCTAAATGTTGATAACGAACACATGTCTTATACTCCAACATTGGAAACAAGTTAAGTACACTTATAATAATATCTTGTCATTTTTTCTTCATTACACTGAAAATGTAGAACATTCCCAAGTGTTCCCAACCATTGTAAATTCGCTGTCCCTTCCCGCAAGGCATTAAAAACACGAACTATTGTCAATAATGCAGATTGCTCTTTCAGGTACAAGTTTGCTGTGAAATCAACAGCATGAAATCTTACCACGAAAACTTTGTGACTGTACGCTGATAAAATCCATAAACATGGAAGAAAGTGGTTAAAATGCAGCAATGTTTATTCCGTACATATTCAGCATTCTTGTTGTTGGTTTAGACTTAATGCTTTAGGGATAAATAATGATGTAGGAGTATATAATAAAAAGTTCTTGAATATATGACTCACAGTGACGTAGCTACCTCATTCTTATGGATATAATACCTTCCCCTGACTCTTCATCGTAGAATCTCCCGCAGTGATGTCGCTGCTTCACTGTCGTAGATATTGTAGTGCACTCTTTTAGACGTCTTGTTATCACCGCCTGCTACTCCTGCTACTCCTCTCAGTGTGAGTTTTTCCTGATTCCTGCATGGATTCTGCTACATCACTCTCGTATAGCTTACACAGCTCACTCTGAATCTTATTGGTATCTGCAGTGATATTGCTACTTCACGCTCATATAGGTTATACTCTCACTCTGAGCGCGCCACTTCACCTCAGGAGCCGCCAACTTCGTCTACAAACTTCTCAAACTCGGGAGAAGGACCCATCACTGTTCTACTGAATTACGATGACCTCTTGTCTCATCCTCCTTCACAAGTTCAGAGTTACTTCTGCACGTTCCTTTCTCCTCTCTAGTTTCATCAAATCTTCTCTCTCCCTCTCTCTCTCTCTCTCCTCCCTCATTCGCTTCCTCTATTCCTTCAGCTTTCTCCAAATTTTATCTCTTTAGAAGGAAAATAGAAACCTACCTATATTCCCAACATAGATATTTTACCAGTGCTGTCAGTGTATCAGAAGGCAATAGTCAAAATAATTGTAAGTTATATATAAACAGAAAGCACTGGAAGACATACCTCTATGGATTACGAAATATTAATAATTTTTATTAAAATAAATCACTAATGAGAGATTTTACTGTGGCAACGTTGCTCTCTCCAGGAACTTTGTTAAACCACAGAAAAATGCCGCATTAGTTGCACTTGTGTCTTTGTACCTAACATATTGTCGGAAATTCTAAGTACTTAGAGTACTTAGTGCAGCCTTTAAGTAAACTTATAACTACTAGATAAATAATTAATTTGGTTTATAAGACTGCTACACTTCACTATCTTTGACATTAACTCTACCACTTTGGTTTGTGGTTATATTTTTGGATTTTTTACGAAGTAATTTGTTGGGATGCTTTGTAAAACACGTGGTGGATGTTGTGGTGATGAGTGGTGATTCTGGGAAAGAGTGGTGATTGTGGTGATGGGCAGTGATTATGGGGGAGGGCTGTTGTTGTGGTGAAAAGTGTTAAGCTTGTTAAGCGTGTAAAGCGAGTGGATTTAAAAAGAGATTGGACAAATATATGAGAGGGAGGGGCTGGGTTTGATTGGTGTCGTGGGTACGGGAGTAAATTCTTGGGTAGGGGTGGTTTTAATAAGGACCTGCCTTGTATGGACCAGCAGGCCTTCTGCAGTGTTCCTCCATTCTTATCTTGTTATGCTATTGATCAAGCCATCACCAAAGAGAGCTGGTCTCAGGTTGACTTACAAAAACAGAATAATTATCGAAATGGGTCATACGTATCCCACACTTTGTATTAGGTTAGGTAAGGTTCGTCAAGAAACAGGACAAATGTTTCCTGACGTGGGTATTAGTCAGATGAAGACCCGCCGTTGGAGCTTTTGGTCATCTGACCGAGGCCTTCCGCTGGCTTACCGGTCCACTCCTTCAAAAATTATGGACAGTTATAACCATTTAGTATAATACACTTTATATTTTACCTCACATCACGCACAAATAAAATACATGCATTCCATCGGTGGGTGTGTAGAAGCTTATACCTGTTGCCTCTGTTCATTTAGCAGTAAATATGTACCTGGTTGTTAGTCGGCTATTTTAGGTAGTAATTTGTGGTGTGGTAGGACACCTTAGATAAAGTTAGGCTTTGATATGAATTAAGGTAATGTAAAACCTTTTACCTATAAACTCAACGGAGTAACAGAGAAGACTCTTTGATTCCTCATCTCGTCACTGCTGCAGTTATTCTCTCTGTCCTCCGATGATCTCGAAATAGCATGTTTTAATGCTCATCTTTTTAACCTTCTACTCTATAAGTTTTATGTTATTACTCTTCAGCTTTTGTTGACTTTAACCTTGTTATTTCCACTCTTTTTGCAATGCCTTTTATCCTTTGAAAAACACAGCCTCGGTGACTGGACGTCTACTGATCCATCGCTCCACTCACTTTGTCTTGTTTCCAAATTTTACAGCCTACTCTCTGCTCTTTCTGCTTTTTTTTCAAGTCTACTTAGTTTAGTCTATCTGTTCCAGCATATATACAGGAGTCTTCCTACTCCAGTCTATATTCCCGAGTTTATCTACTCGAGTCCATCTACTAGAGTCCACTGCTTAAATCTCTCTGTTCCAGTTTATCTACTCTTCCTCCTTTCCATTCGCCTTCTTTATAAACAGCATTCACTCCAGTATTGTGGCTGTAAACACTACAGCTACTGAGTCACTGGTCCACAGGGTGTATTACACTAACAAGTGTTATTCATTTTGCATCCATCATAAAGTGAATTATTTGTTCACAATTAAAATTGCTGAATAAGCAAATAAGTACAACAAATAGTCATCGATGACAAATTTTCCTTTGTCAATTTTAGCATTTTGACATGATAAAATTTTCGATAGTAATCAAAACTAATGAATTTGATATGAGCGCCGTGAGAGTTGTACCGTGCGTACAACTGTTTGTTTCTGTTCTTTCCGTAACCTATATGGTTAATGTTCACCTTTGACCGTGTACGCAGTTATATTTCTCATATCAAGGCTAAGAGACTGATATGTTGTTTCTTCTGTATTAAGACTGAAGATGCCTGCTAAGCAGGGGAAATGTCTCGTCAGTAAAGGCACCAAATACTGCACATAATCTACACTTGGAAAATCTTGGAAGGAATGGTCCTAAATCTGCACACAGAAATCACTCCCTACGAAAGTAAAAGACTGGGCAGGCGATGCAAAATGCCCCCAATAAAAAGTAGGGGCGCCATTGGTACACTAAGGGAAAACACCATAAGTGTTCGGGGCCCAAAACTGTTCAACAGCCTCCCATCAAGCATTAGGGGAATTGCCAATAAGCCCCTGGCTGCCTTCAAGAGAGAGCTGGACAGATACCTAAAGTCAGTGCCGGATCAGCCGGGCTGTGGCTCGTACGTTGGACTGCGTGCGGCCAGCAGTAACAGTCTAGTTGATCAGGCCCTGATCCATCGGGAGGCCTGGTCATGGACCGGGCCGCGGGGGCATTGATCCCCGGAATAACCTCCAGGTAACCTCCAGGTATGTGTCTTACTCATCGACTTGTCGGAGCTGTACACCATTACTACAATATATTTTTCAAGAACAGTACAGTTACTATCTCAAGCACAGTTCTGAATATTGTATGTTCAATCACCCTCTCGGGTATAATTCTTCAAAGAAATATATGTTCAATTACCATCTCGGGAACAGTAATTTAAAAGGTTTTCCTTTGCTCTTGAAGCCTGAACAAGTTGTGCCTTCCTTCTTTTGTATCTAGCAGTTTCCCTGTTCCTTTGTTATTGAAACCTGCATTTCGTTTCCTATTGTCATTATATGCTATGTTCTGTCTCAGTTCAGCTGAACACTGTGTTCTGTATTCCAGTACTCTCGTATCTAGACACTTAGCGACACTTGTCTCAAACTGGTCACCATCTGGAGAGAACCCGTGTTAGGAGCAATATCCTGGAGAATCTACGAGTTTGCCTCTTGTTTTATATATATATATATATATATATATATATATATATATATATATATATATATATATATATATATATATATATATATATATATATATATATATATATATATATATATATATATATATATATATATATATATATATATATATATATATATATATATATATATATATATATATATATATATATATATATATATATATATATATATATATATATATATATATATATATATATATATATATATATATATATATATAAATATATATATATGTATATATATATATATATATATTTATATATATATGTTCCCCTTTCCTGTTCTGTGTCTTCAGTATAATTAGTCACCATGTTAACTTTTGCTAGATTAATTTTGCGTTCCCAAAATTCCAAGTGGTTTCTCTCCATCTATAGCCGATACTTCCTCTCTTTCCTAATTACCCTCACCTCCCTCCCTTTTTTTCTTTCCTCTTTTCTCTCTAGTCTTTTCCCTCTTTTCCCTGTCCTTCTGTCTTGTCCTTTCTCCTTTGTCTCATTAGCTCCGAGAGGCCACATAGACTTATAACGATGGTAATTAATGCAACACAGTTTTCGCAGAAGGCTCCCTCTGCCTTCCCTGCCCCTGAAGAACCTAGCAAGAACGCTCCCAACACTCCCCGAGGCCCACACTACCTGAGTGTCGGCCTCGCCATGACAACCATGACGAGGCCCACACCCTCTTCACCATTTTATGACCCTGAGAAGGCGGCTCCTGCACCTTCCTCTTCTTCAAAGGATCCTGGCAAGCCTCCCCAACACCTTTCCTTTCTCCAAACTGTCGTCATAAGATTTTTCTCCTAAGTGTCGGTTTTCTCGTGAAAAGGTCAGGCATATCTGCCCTCTGATCTGTAGGCGTCCTGACTCCAGTTTCCAATAGGTGCCTGTGTGTTAGCCGGTTGTTTTAGGCGGCATCCTGGAGGGGTTAGCGTACATTTGACAGCACATGAGCTTAGATACCCACCCAGTCTTTCCTCTGAGGCTGTTACCTAGCCATGGTCACACAGCATTACATTCTCAAATACCCTAGTCACTACTTCAACAACAACAGCCACACGCGTTGTTACTCTCGCTTGTACTTAAGTAACTAAAGGCTCCACGACTGGATGGTTTACTTTTCAATCTCCTATACCTGAGTCTCAAAACTCTTGAGTAGAACCTCTGTTTAAGTTCCAACTGATTCTGAAGGTTCCTGGGATCCCTCTGAGTCTGAACGCTCCTGGGCTTCATCTGAAACTGATAGTTCCTGGGCTCAATCCAAGTCTGAAAGTTCCTAGGCTCAATCCAGTTCTAAAAGTTCCTGGGCTCCATCTAAGTCTAAAAGTTCCTAAACTCTATCTGACTCTGAAAGTGCTTTTATATTCGTAGAGAATTCTTGACACTAAAGCTTTCACAATGTGATTCCCGATATTCCAGTGGGAATATATAGAATGTCATTATGTGTGAAACGACAACAAAAATCACGAACTTCTCCTCGCTCGCGTCTTGGCTGTCTTTCTGACGATTTACACTATCTTGATGATGATCTCCACTATCTTAGTGACGATCTTGGCTATCTTCGTTATCTTACTGACGACCTACGCTCTTCTAGTGACGGCATGGAGAAGAAAAACATAACTGAGTGAGAGTATTGAAGATGTTGTCTATTGTGTATACATGGGTTTGTTTTTGGTTTTACCTTCATCGGGAAAATATTTAGCCTGGGAGAGGCGGGGATGGGTGGGGAACATGGGCGAAGGGAGAGAAGGCGTGGGCTTGGACGGGAAACGGTGAGGGAGCGTTGGGGTGGGTGTGGGGGGGATGAAGCGAATTGGGGTGAATTTGAAAGCGTGATGGGGTGGACGTTAATACCAAGTCTCCAGGATTTACGCGCACTTTCTTGCTTCATTAAACGCGAGTTTATCGGAAGATACAGAATTAACTGTTACTTTTCTTTAGTTTGTTTTTATTTCATGCCTCAATTTCTTTCTTCAACATGTCCTTTTTTTTATTTATCACTGTCATAATTAATTCTTCCTGTCCAGTTTTTCGGATCGGTAAAATTTAATATTTTTTTCTGATTTTGATCTATTGTCTTTCCTTCCTGTAAATTTACTTCATCCAGATCTTTTTATTTTTTCTATTTCTTTCAATGCTACACTCTAGAAATTTTTCTAGAATTTTTTCTCTGGTTCGTCATCGTAAAATTCTGTCTTTTCCATTTTTGGTGAACTATTTGTGGATTCTGATTTCATCATAACTTCTTATTTCTTTTATTATAAATATGAACAGGAAGCAATTTTACTTATGTGTACACATGGGAACTGAGCGAGAGAGGGGGCGGCGCCCCCTGTCCTCCGTTGAACCCAGCAAAGGGAAACAATGCCCCTGTACTCGTGAAGTCAGCGAGGGGGAGCAACGCCCCTGTCCTCGTGAACCAAGCGAATGGGGGGCAGCACTTTTATTCTCCACCAACCCTGTAAGGGGGCAGCGCCCCTGTCCTCCTTGAACCCAGCGAAGGGATCAGGTGACAATCATTACCGCCTCGCTCCCTCGTCCCTTACTCCATCACTTTCACTCCCTCACTCCTTCATCCCTTACCTCCTTATCCCTCACCCCTCACCCGTCACTCCCTCACCCGTCACTTCCTCATCCGTCACTTCCTCACCCCTCACTCCCTCATCCTTCATTCCCTCATCCCTGGACACCCCTGACAGCCCAGCGTAGCGGAAGACTCTCTGGCAAGTTCTCTTGGTACACATTGTTGCTGAACACAGTAGAGAAGGGAAGAGGAAGCACGGTGGAGGAGGGAGAGAGACAGAGAGAGAGAGAGAGAGAGAGAGAGAGAGAGAGAGAGAGAGAGAGAGATAGAGAGAGAGAGAGAGAGAGAGAGAGGAAGAAGGAAAAGGGGAGGAAGCAACAAGAAAGAGTGGAGATGAGGGGAAGAGAAAAATGATAAAGAGAGGAAGGAGAGGGGAGAGAGAGGGGGGGGAAGGAAGAGAGGCAGAACACAACGTAACACCGTATAACACAGTACACATTTCCAGCATAACACAGTAGCGATTAGCGAAGAGGCGGGACCAGGAGTTGTGACTTAACCCCTGCAACCACAAATAGGTAAGCACAGGTGGAATGACTGGCTGCAAGACACCAAGTACAGACCCGACATTAAATGTCGTTACTGTGTCAAACCGAAATTTAGCTAAAAACAATATCAACCCGAGAAGTGTTCGCTCAGTACGTGCGTGCACTCACCTGGTGGCACTCACCTTGTGGCACTCACCTTGTGGCACTCACCTTGTGGCACTCACCTTGTGGCACTCACCTTGTGGCACTCACCAAGTGGCACTCACCTAGTGGCACTCACCTAGTGGCGCTCACCAAGTGGCACTCACCTAGTGGCACTCAACTAGTGGTGCTCACCTTGTGGCACTCACTAAGCACTCAACAAGTGGCACTCAACTAGTGGCACTCAACTAGTGGTACTCAACTAATGGCACTCACCTGGTTGCACTCACCTGGTGGCTCTCACCTAGTGGCACTCTAGTGGCACTCACTTAGTGGTACTCAACTAGTGGTACTCAACTAGTGGTACTCAATTAGTGGTACTCAACTAGTGGCACTCAACTAGTGGTACTCAACTAGTGGTACTCAACTAGTGGTACTCAACTAGTGGTACTCAACTAGTGGTATTCAACTAGCGGTACTCAACTAGGGTACTCACCTAGTTGTATTCACCCCGTTGTACTCTCGTAGCTGTAATTACCTAGTTGTACTCACCCAATTATACTCACCTGTGTGTACTCACCTACTTATACTCAATTCCGTACGATGCGATAAATATGGCTCTTCATGTGAGGGTTCCATGCTGGCGCTGCGTACTCTTAGTGGTTTGAAATGCGTCATTTACGAGGCTCGCGCATACCACTTCACTGAAATTCCTGAGTTTCCCTTAATTTTGCCATACGCACATACGCCGCCATGTATGTATGCCACACTAATGCCTATAGTGTGCGTATAAAAGAGTTCAAAGACGACTGCGTCAGGTACAATTTAACAGTTGCAATTAACACAATTATAAACCTTTGTTTCAGTTACATAAACATATTAAACCACGTAACTGCAACAATAAAGATTCAAGAAACCCAATGTGTTTATTTATTTTAGGAATTAGAAAATTAACAGTTGCAGCTAGGTAGATATAATTCCAAATTATTTGAACTTCGTATATTTTTTTCATTCCTTCCAGTGACTAACTTTCACCTCATTACAGAGATTTAGGACATACAAACTTTTGTTTCCTGGCAATTAGTGGAGCTGTAATGACCTTTAACTTTTAAAATTTGCAACTGAAAAAGACCAGCAGACACGAGAGGTGAGCGCTGAGCCAGCACAAACAAGTCAGTAGTCCGGCCGAAGCCCAAGTGAATAAAATTATTGGAATTTTAATCAGTTGGTAGTGTTTTGTTCGTTACGAAACCGGAAAATATTTATTGGTACGGTGTTCACAAGATGACCCGCGGCTTAGTGTTCTGTGCTGGAGAGGTTAAGCTGCAACTCGCCAGTCTTGTCTTCATTTCCTTCCTTCAGCAACCGCTCACTCACAGGTTCTGTAAGTTCTTTTCAGACAACCGCTAGGAAGCAACTCCTCTCTGCTTGGTTTACTTTTGCGTCCTGGTCAGAAGTTAAGCTTTCCTTGTGACCGCCTGACCAACCTGAGTATTGCTTGCTGCCAGCTGCCCGCAGGCCCACATAGCCATCAGAATATGGTTAATCAGACACTTCGCTCAGAGGCTGAAAGAATGACCACTCACCTTTACCCAGGCGCCACCGAGGGATACGTGGGGCAGGTGGGCTTCCTGAATGAATTAGATTTGGAAAATGGTCGCTACCATGTACACCGACCACCTCCCAGGAAAAATTCAGAACGGAATCAGCAAAGCGTGCAGCATGGTCATTCAGTGTAACATCTCTATTCTGCATAGGAAAATAAGTATATTTTCATTATTTAAAAACTACTGAGCTGATAGCTCTATACCTAAATTTTAATAATGTCTCTCCATAAGTTACATTTTGAATTCTCAACAAGGAATGACTCCCATTCACATCATTAAGTCAAATAATAGTTGAGTCAGTTGGCAGGTAACCTGAAATTCCTTCCAGCTTGCGTGAAATCAACGGAAGTTTCATTGTAGCAAAGAAGAGAGCTATATTTCCTGTATCCTCTGGAATGGACTCGGCTAGAAGAACTCACAGTCACTGTCAACATTTATGAACCCTCAGAAGCTTGGAAATTTAAAAAGACTAACTATCTTCATTTATCCAGGAAGTGAAGTGGGAACCAAGAGTAAAGGTAAGTGACTGAGTTAACAGGAGGCACAGAAGGAATGGGAAATGGTACCTCGTTTCCAGGGAGCATCAAAAGTTGCAGAGTACCCCGAAAAGAAGCTGACAAAGCCTGTATCTTCAAGGGGGGGGGTACTTTACAGCTAGTGAAAAGTTTCTGATCCAGGAAAGTGAATGTATCCAGTCCTTCCCTTCCTTGTACCAAACATGATTACCTTTGCACATATGTCATTTTTCCCTAACATGATTACCCTCGCCCCTCTCATCCTCCGGGAGCTGCATCATCCTGTCCAATTTAGCTGCTTCCACTGAGCATAAGAATAACAATGCTAGTGCCAGGTTCCATTCCGCCGTGTTTGCCAGACACAGAATGAGCCTAACCCTATTGCACCTCTTCGTCAGGCTACCAAAGACACATTTTTTTAAGACTATGTAAGTGCTAGTAGTGGATGGAGCACAGCTGCTCAAGCGATAATAACAGGAAAGGGAATGAAAGAGACTTTTCGATTTACTAATAGCACAAAGACTTCCTCTGATCAACTCTGACATCATCACTGCCTCGAGAAAAATTTATAATCTAGCCAATAACGCCGAGATAATGATATCACATAAGTCCATTATGGTAATAAGCTCGTGACTGCATCAACAGAGGCAAAGACGACACTTGTGTCACACAGTCATTAGTTTGCATAATGTAGTTCCTACACCAGCAGTTCGGCTAACCGAGACCTTTACACTTGTTTGCCTTCACGTAAAGATCTTGAGAAAGTTTTGTCTTGACTTGATATTTCGATTTTCAGAAAGCTCCTTCGCATTTATGAGAAAATGTATTTAAGGTAGACTGTATTTACAAGTATGTAAATATGATACAATATGTGTACTATTGGTATTTTACTGATTATATGTCATAAAAATATTATAAATGCCATAAAGGGCAAATTGTGACATTTACATAATCTTAAGAAAGTTGTGTAATGTCTTGACGTATTGATTTTGAGAAAGTTGTCATGTATTATTTTGATCTTCTAAACAACTGCAGTTTGTCTCTGTGTCATATATATATATATATATATATATATATATATATATATATATATATATATATATATATATATATATATATATATATATATAATGTATGTATATATCCCAGAACGACATGGGCTGCCAATGATACCTTCTGCCTTGCCTCAGAGAATTTCCCTCCTATCAACATTGCATAATTGCATAGCTCCTGACGACGCACAAGAGTGCGAAAGATCTAGGGCTAAAGATTTCCATCCCCTATGTCGCTTGTTCTGTATTATTAAGATCACCCGTTTGTGATAACTTACATATATTGTATTTTATGTACTCTTCGAGTACCTGCATACATTTTCTTTACTTTTTTTTTCCCCTGTGAGAGCAGCAACGTAACAGATCTTGGGGACCTGACGGGTTGACATAAGCTGCTTCTGTGTCTGCATGTGTGTGTGTGTGTACCATCTTTCATACTCCTTTCTTAAATATATATATATATATATATATATATATATATATATATATATATATATATATATATATATATATATATATATATATATATATATATGAGATGTTTTCCGATAAACTAAGCTGTATATCTGTGGAAGGGAGAAGGGAACAGATATGGGAAGAAAAGAGAGGAGACATATTGGTAGACTGGTTCCATAGTAATTTCATTAAAGATCAAATATTACAACTGCCTTAGTCCACATTTTAGGAGTTCATGAATTAGACAAACGTTTTGTTGGATGAAGAATGTGATATTTTCTTAACTACAACTTAAAGAAAACTTTTGAAACGTTTTCAGACGTTTTGTGTTTGTTAAAGGTAGTATTTTCATTTACTTCTGAGAGAGAAGAGAAATATATTGCCGTAGCCATCCCTGGGGGGAAGAATTACGTAGATATTAATAAATAATTAATACTTATGCATATAAAATAGCTCTTCTCATACATGCGTCTGCGTTAAAATTGTCTGCAGAATAACCTAGGAAACAGTTGTGGCTATTAATGTACTGCCTCCTGATATCCACCAGAGAAAAAATAGTCAAAGCCAAGAAATAACCTTTAATGATGCTTCTGCCTAAGGTTCCCAATAACGCAAAAACATATCCTAACGGGGAAGAATGGAGGAGAGAGGAGAAGAGGGTAGATGGAGGTAGAAGAGTAATAGACTGTAGACAGTGAGAGGAAAGAAGCATTGAGGGTAAACGTGGGAAGAAGAGGCAGTTAGAAGTAAATAAATGAAGGGCAGACGATGAAAAGAGAAAGCAGAGGACAGAAAAGAATGGTTGAAAATATACATGGGAAGGATAGCCAGGGAAGTGGTTGTTTGGGAAGGATTGCGGCAAGATACACGCCAAACAAACATTAAATTTCTACACACTAATGGAATCTCATCTTAACACCCTTCGGGGAATAATTTTTTTTTTAGAAGAGCTTTAGAGTAAAATATACGATTAATTATAATGATAATGATATAATACGAGTATGTAATGTAAATATCTACATAAACAACCAGTATGAAAGGTTATCTACCGTCTCTCACACTAGTGTACGTATCTGCCTCAGAAACAAGGAAACGTTTCCATAATCTTATTAACATCTCCCATAACAAAGTCTCATATGAGACCACAGTACACCTCGCCCAGCTAGAACATACACTCAGATCTTCGCTCCAGACAGTATATATTTCAAGCTATTGTACTATTTTCCTTTCCCTTTCATAGCAATAATTCTCGCACTAAATACATGCAACCTCTGCTTCACATACATACTATAAAATTTTCCTAAGTGCTTCAAGGCGCACCAGTTAAGCTGAGGCATAAGAGATAGAGTTCACTCCACAATAAACACAACTAAGTGAATACAAGATGTGTAACGCTCTCTTTTCAACACTCTCTCTATCGATCTCGTCCCTAACATGCTTGTTATTGCTCTCGTCTCCTACACGCTGTCTGTTGCTCTCTTCGCCAACACGCTATTTAACGCTCTCTTTTCTAACATGCTGTTGGTCGTTCTCTTTACCAGCATTCTGTCTGTCGCTGACTTTACCAACGCGCTCTCTGTCTCTCTAATTACCAACACTGTTGCACGCCCTGCAACACCTCTCTGCAAATACGAAACATTCTCCTATCTTTCTCCTTCCCACCAACAACAACACACACATGACACCCTCTCACCCTTTGCCATATTTAATAACACCCCATCACACTTTATCACGTTAAGACAAGCACGCTGTTACTGAGATTATACGGAACTCCCCTGTGATTCTTGACAATTTGCCAATATCGTAACAGCTCCCTGGAAGTGTTGAGGCACTCTCAGGTGATTATTGACATGAAAAACTTCAAAGATCACTAGTGTTTGGGTGTTTAATGATGAAATATTTTAGTTGAAAGTAGAAAAATTTAAAAAAAAAAAAAAACTCAACAAGAAAGTGATACAAGGTGATGCTGAGTACTGGAAGACAAAAAGGTGAAAAGAAATACAGGAAATTGTAGAGATTTACAAGACAAGATGTTAGTGGGATGAAGTGAGGAAAGAAGAGAAAGCTCAACACGATAGAAGGAGAAAGTAACAAGTCAAAGATAGAAAAGGATGACAGCGAAAGAAGTTGCATTATATAAACAAGCTTTTATGATGCTGACAAATAATATTTTGATTGTCGTTCTCCGTCAGCAGTGTGGGCATTAATTTTAGTGAGTAATGGCCACTGGCCTCGCCAGAGGAATTAATCAAACATAATGCGGAAGTGTAGTGGTGGTCACCTTGGAGGATTAATGATGGTGCAAGAGTAGATGTGGTGGTGATAATAACTTAGTGTAAATACAACATAGCCTCCACTAATGGTAAGTTTGCCTTTTTCAACGCAGTACGGTGTTTTCCCACACAGCATGGTGTTTGTAACACACCGTGGTGTTTTTTTCTACCGCTTAGATTTCTAATACGGCATGCTGTTTATTAAATACGGAACAATGCTTTTAACACAGCATGGTGTTTCCACTCAACATAGTGTTTCTAACGCAGCATGGTGTTTTTCAACGCAGCATGGTATTTTCACTGCGGCACCGTGTTTTTCACTGCAGTATGTATTTTTCGACACGGCATGGTGATATGTGTTTAACCAAGACATCGTGTTTTATACACCTAAATTTTCATGCCGGCAGTTTGGATTGCCAGAGATCCTTCTAATTAATCACACCTGTTCAGACGGAATCCGTAATAGTAGTCTTGTATATCTAGTTAATGGTCTAAGTCGGACCGAAAGGTCGCCTCCTAAGTGCGGGTTATTTGTGTATAGCAACTCAAACAATAGTGTGAAAATCTGGGATGGGAGAAAGAGCTTCCCCATCTGCTCCAAATATCCTCTCATTTATTTAGGTAACAATTACTGTAAAAAGTAATAAGAAATGAATAGAAAATACACCTTTAAAACGAATCAGAAGTGAGGTTGTATTAGAGGTGAAAGTGTAGCGATGGAGAGAGTATAATGATGGTGAGGTTGTAGCAGGGGTGAGGGCGTAGTGAGAGAATAGTGATAGAGAGGAGGAAGTGACGGTGAGGGTGAACTGACGGTAAGGGTGCAGTGGGAGTGAGGGAGTCGTGGGGATGAGGGTGTAGTGGGAGTAAAGGCGTTGTCAGGGGCAAGGGTGTAGCGAGACAGCCAACAGACGACCTCACTGAATCTCAGATCACAACATGGTGAGATGTGGTTAAATACAAGGCTAACCACTGCCAGAGTCCGGCACGTACTGGCGTCATCTCCATGGCACACACAATGACTTTCGTCTTTTTGGGCGACAAAATTACCTGCATAACAAGTAGAAAGCTTATTATTCTGTATAGGATTTTTATATGATGTTGATGTGAAACTAATGCTATGCATGATTTCTTGCAAAGAAATTGTTGACATACCAAATTTTATGAATTATATATATATATATATATATATATATATATATATATATATATATATATATATATATATATATATATATATATATATATATATATATATATATATATGTCGTGCCGAATATGTAAAACTTGCGATCTTGGCTTAAATAACAACGCTCATCTTGCCATATAAAACAAGCGAAAATTTGTGTATGCAATAATTTCACAAAAGTCATTCTGAAACTAAAAAAAATATTTCACTGTGTTTTAGTATTAAATTATTGTAAACGTATCTAAAATATTTGTTTGTTTGATCAGGCTAAAATAAATTGCGCTTCTTATAATAAGGTTAGATAAGTTTTCTAAGATTCTTTTGGTGTAAAATTATAAATTTTTACATTAATGTTAATGAAAAAAATATATCTTTAAACGTATAAGAGAAAATTTTAGAAAGGACTTAATTTTAAATGAGTTCGTGCTAACTGACCAGTTTTACCTATTAGGCACGACAGAGAGAGAGAGAGAGACTAAGAAAATAAAAACTGTATAGTGATAGGCCTCGAAAGATTATTTTTATATTTCTAATTGATGGGGACTTTAGTGAAGATTCACACGAATTCAACAATGGAATAAAAGTCTTTCATAACTCCTAACAAATCTCAAGTGGCTGGAGGGCTTACATAGACCAAGTGTATATTGTCACACACTCAAGTTGCTTTAACTTCTCTTCCAGAATTTAAAGACTTTAACCAAGTTTGAACAGAATTGGCTTGTTGGCCGACCCAGTGGTTTACAGACCTGTCCTCACCACGCTGCTCACTTGTTCCTTTCTGCACGTATATATATATATATATATATATATATATATATATATATTTGTCAGTTAAAAATAGGAGAGGAGAGTTATTAAATGGAGAGTTAGAGGTATTGGGAAGATGGAAGGAATATTTTGAGGAATTGTTAAATGTTGATGAAGATAGGGAAGCTGTGATTTCGTGTATAGGGCAAGGAGGAATAACATCTTGTAGGAGTGAGGAAGAGCCAGTTGTGAGTGTGGGGGAAGTTCGTGAGGCAGTAGGTAAAATGAAAGGGGGTAAGGCAGCCGGGATTGATGGGATAAAGATAGAAATGTTAAAAGCAGGTGGGGATATAGTTTTGGAGTGGTTGGTGAAATTGTTTAATAAATGTATGGAAGAGGGTAAGGTACCTAGGGATTGGCAGAGAGCATGCATAGTTCCTTTGTATAAAGGCAAAGGGGATAAAAGAGAGTGCAAAAATTATAGGGGGATAAGTCTGTTGAGTGTACCTGGTAAAGTGTATGGTAGAGTTATAATTGAAAGAATTAAGAGTAAGACGGAGAATAGGATAGCAGATGAACAAGGAGGCTTTAGGAAAGGTAGGGGGTGTGTGGACCAGGTGTTTACAGTGAAACATATAAGTGAACAGTATTTAGATAAGGCTAAAGAGGTCTTTGTGGCATTTATGGATTTGGAAAAGGCGTATGACAGGGTGGATAGGGGGGCAATGTGGCAGATGTTGCAAGTGTATGGTGTAGGAGGTAGGTTACTGAAAGCAGTGAAGAGTTTTTACGAGGATAGTGAGGCTCAAGTTAGAGTATGTAGGAAAGAGGGAAATTTTTTCCCAGTAAAAGTAGGCCTTAGACAAGGATGTGTGATGTCACCGTGGTTGTTTAATATATTTATAGATGGGGTTGTAAGAGAAGTAAATGCGAGGGTCTTGGCAAGAGGCGTGGAGTTAAAAGATAAAGAATCACACACAAAGTGGGAGTTGTCACAGCTGCTCTTTGCTGATGACACTGTGCTCTTGGGAGATTCTGAAGAGAAGTTGCAGAGATTGGTGGATGAATTTGGTAGGGTGTGCAAAAGAAGAAAATTAAAGGTGAATACAGGAAAGAGTAAGGTTATGAGGATAACAAAAAGATTAGGTGATGAAAGATTGAATATCAGATTGGAGGGAGAGAGTATGGAGGAGGTGAACGTATTCAGATATTTGGGAGTGGACGTGTCAGCGGATGGGTCTATGAAAGATGAGGTGAATCATAGAATTGATGAGGGAAAAAGAGTGAGTGGTGCACTTAGGAGTCTGTGGAGACAAAGAACTTTGTCCTTGGAGGCAAAGAGGGGAATGTATGAGAGTATAGTTTTACCAACGCTCTTATATGGGTGTGAAGCGTGGGTGATGAATGTTGCAGCGAGGAGAAGGCTGGAGGCAGTGGAGATGTCATGTCTGAGGGCAATGTGTGGTGTGAATATAATGCAGAGAATTCGTAGTTTGGAAGTTAGGAGGAGGTGCGGGATTACCAAAACTGTTGTCCAGAGGGCTGAGGAAGGGTTGTTGAGGTGGTTCGGACATGTAGAGAGAATGGAGCGAAACAGAATGACTTCAAGAGTGTATCAGTCTGTAGTGGAAGGAAGGCGGGGTAGGGGTCGGCCTAGGAAGGGTTGGAGGGAGGGGGTAAAGGAGGTTTTGTGTGCGAGGGGCTTGGACTTCCAGCAGGCATGCTTGAGCGTGTTTGATAGGAGTGAATGGAGACAAATGGTTTTTAATACTTGACGTGCTGTTGGAGTGTGAGCAAAGTAACATTTATGAAGGGATTCAGGGAAACCGGCAGGCCGGACTTGAGTCCTGGAGATGGGAAGTACAGTGCCTGCACTCTGAAGGAGGGGTGTTAATGTTGCAGTTTAAAAACTGTAGTGTAAAGCACCCTTCTGGCAAGACAGTGATGGAGTGAATGATGGTGAAAGTTTTTCTTTTTCGGGCCACCCTGCCTTGGTGGGAATCGGCCGGTGTGATAATAAAAATAAAAATATATATATATATACATATATATATATATATATATATATATATATATATATATATATATATATATATATATATATATATATATATATATATATATATATATATATATATATATATATATAAATTGGCCAATTAGCAAGAACTCATTTAAAATTAAGTCCTTTCTAAAGTTTTCTCTTATACGTTTAAAGATATATATTTTTCATTTATGTTAATGTAAAAATTAATAATTTTGTACCAAAAGAACCTTTCAAAACTTATCTAACCTTATTATAACAAGCGCAATATAATTTAACCTAATTCATCTAAATATATTTTAGATAAGTTAACAATTTAATAATAAACAAACACAATGAAATATATTTTTTTCGTTAGGTTCAGAATGACTTGTGGAGAAATTATTGCATACACAAATTTTCGCTTACCTTATTCGACAAGAAGAGCGGTGCCAAAATCACAAGTTTTACCGATCGACAATATGCCCAGCCCTTCTAGGGTAGGGTAGGTGCCTGAGCCAGACCTTTCAGCTCACAAGACTGTCATTCCATTAGCCCCCTTGGGGGGATGTTGGCAGTCCAGAGAGGCCTAGCTTCTCCCTACGAGCCCCGTGAGGGCGGGGAATGTGGCTAGGCCTGGGGACAGTTGGTCCCGAAGTTGGCGGGGTACTTGTGTCTCCTCCCATAGGAGACTTAGGTCTCAGACACTCCCAAGACAGGGAGCCAAGGCCGGGTCACCACTTGGAAAAGACCCGGGCCGGGAGAATACCTGCGAATTTTTAATAATAACAATAAACAAGTTTTACCTATTCGGCACAACACACACACACACACACACACACACACACACACACACACACACACACACACACACACACACACACACACACAGGACCTGTGCTGTTCTTGGTATATGTGAACGACATAACGGAAGGGATAGACTCAGAAGTGTCCTTGTTTGCAGATGATGTGAAGTTAATGAGAAGAATCAAATCGGATGAGGATCAGGCAGGACTACAAAGAGACCTGGACAGGCTGCAAGCCTGGTCCAGCAACTGGCTCCTTGAGTTTAACCCTGCCAAATGCAAAGTCATGAAGATTGGGGAAGGGCAAAGAAGACCGCAGACACAATATAGTTTAGATGGCCAAAGACTGCAAACCTCACTCAAGGAAAAAGATCTGGGGGTGAGTATAACACCGAGCATATCTCCTGAGGCGCACATAAATCAGATAACTGCTGCAGCATACGGGCGCCTGGCAAACCTACGGATAGCCTTCCGATACCTCAGTAAGGAGTCGTTCAAGACCCTGTATACCATTTACGTCAGGCCCATACTGGAGTATGCAGCACCAGTTTGGAATCCACACCTAGTCAAGCACGTCAAGAAATTAGAGAAAGTGCAAAGGTTTGCAACAAGACTAGTCCCAGAGCTACGGGGATTGTCCTACGAAGAAAGGTTGAGGGAAATCGGCCTGACGACACTGGAGGCCAGGAGGGTCAGGGGAGACATGATAACGACATATAAAATACTGCGCAGAATAGACAAGGTGGACAAAGACAGGATGTTCCAGAGATGGGACACAGACACAAGAGGTCACAATTGGAAGTTGAAGACTCAGATGAATCGAAGGGATGTTAGGAAGTATTTCTTCAGTCATAGAGTAGTCAAGTCATGGAATAGTCTAGAAAGTGAAGTAGTGGAGGCGGGAACCATACATAGTTTTAAGGCGAGGTATGATAAAGCTCATGTAGCAGGGAGAGAGAGGACCTAGTAGCAGTCAGTGAAGAGGCGGGGCCAGGAGCTATGACTCGACCCCTGCAACCACAAATAGGTGAGTACAAATAGGTGAGTACAGACACACACACACAGACACACACACACAGACACACACACACAGACACACACGCACGCACACACGCACACACGCACACACGCACGCACGCACACACACACACACACACACACACACACACACACACACACACACACACACACACACGATCACACACACACACACACACACACACACACACACACACACACACACACACACACACACACACACACACACACACACACACACACACACACACACACACACACACACACACACACACACACACACACACACACAACGTACTCATATACAACAGGCCTAGTGTCTAATCGACATGTGCCTAGGACAAAATGGTAACTAACACACACACACACACACACACACACACACACACACACACACAAATCTTTTTTCCATGTATCTTATCTAACTACATTTTCCTGCTGAATAACGTTTTGTTTAAGGTTATTCGAAGTTCGTCTCGGTTTTTTAATGAGGCTTCAGGTATTTTCATTGTAATTTAATGAGATACTTTCCCTCAGTTCCTTTTTTTCAATTAAGATCTCAGGCATTTGTAATTAGAGCAGGTGAGGTTTGTGGCACTCTGTCTGCCATGGCACTCATTCTGCCGTGGCACTCAGTCTGCCGTGACTTTTGAGTATGGCACTCACCACTTTCCATCATATTAAACGATATTTCGTGAAAAATTCAGAATTGTAAAAGAAAATATTAGAAATATCAAATAAAAATCAACATTACAATAGATCTCCTATTTAGCTTTCAAAAATAATTCGGTACCACTTGGCGTATAATTTATCAGAGGACAAATAAATTTCTGGCTTTAAATCATCGATGGCATGAAATATAATTCAGTGATCATGACAGGTCCAATAACATAAATAATCCTGTAATTCACCACTGAAGATCATCCAGCTAATCAAATTCCGTTTCAGAGTCGTTGAGGCAAAAAATCGCCAGTAATTAAGGGGGATAAACCAAGCAACCCTTTGTGTCCCGTATCTCTGGGGGGAAGGAACGTTACTCCTGTATGATGCTTTCCTGCCATTAAATTATATATTCAAACATCGCTTCGTTTCTCACGGGAGACTAAATTTAACTTAAAGAGAGAATCTACTGGGTATTGTATTACTGTATCAAGACCGTTTTCATTTTTGTTGTAGTACACCGGTAGTTTCCCAATGAAATAAGGTGACTTTCTAAAAGAAAGCATTTACCATCACTCAAACAATAGCTATCCTTGCAGAAACACACAGACATCATAATTATTCTCATTTTAATTCTTTGAGAGCATATTTGATGCACAACAATAGCTCTTGGAATATTTTCCCCCTCTTATATTATGGTCAAATCGCCTGATGTAAATGGCTCAATTTTGGACTCAGTACTTAACGAATTTCGTAAAATAAATGAACTACCTACAGGAGTAAATTGAAAAGTGATGATTTCATTAATACGTTTTCTTGTATATTATCGAAATATCAGGTTACGCACAGGGTACATAAATCGAAAGGTGTATGTCTCTCAGTGTTTATATCCTTATTATAAGGATTAAAATATTCTTGTCTGATGGAGAAAAGATTATACCAAGCATCTTAATGACCCTAGTGTAGTCGACAGGCTTTAAAATCGAATTAACTAAGCAATCCTCAGATAAATGGTTCAGGTGAGGCTTGGTTGGTTAATGTATTAACCAATCAACCATCTGGTTACGTTCAAGATAAAGCAGCAAAAATGACCCAGGCAAGGCTGTAATTATGAGTGCTTGAAGGTACCATCAGCTGTCATCAGAATTACCAGTCTTAACCAAATGATACCACTGGCCTTCAGCTGAATCACGATCTCTCACCAGAACAATTAGTTCTCATCAGAAAAGTGTCCTATCAAGCCTAACCAGAATCATAAGCCTTCACAATAATCATCAGCCCTTACCAGAACCACCAGTCCTCGCCAGAACCATCACTCAACACCAGAACCACCAGTCCTCGCCAGAACCATCACTCAACACCAGAACCACCAGTCCTCGCCAGAACCATCACTCAACACCAGAACTACCAGTCCTCGCCAGAACCATCACTCAACACCAGAACCACCAGTCCTCGCCAGAACCATCACTCAACACCAGAACCACCAGTCCTCGCCAGAACCATCACTCAACACCAGAACCACCAGTCCTCGCGAAAACCATCACTCAACGCCAGAACCACCAGTCCTCGCAAGAACCATCACTCAACACCAGAACTACCAGTCCTCGCCAGAACCATCACTCAACACCAGAACCACCAGTCCTGGCCAGAACCATCACTCAACAACAGAACCACCAGTCCTCGCCAGAACCATCACTCAACACCAGAACCACCAGTCCTCGCCAGAACCATCACTCAACACCAGAACCACCAGTCCTCGCCAGAACCATCACTCAACACCAGAACTACCAGTCCTCGCCAGAACAATCACTCAACACCAGAACCACCAGTCCTCACCAGAACCGTCACTCAACACCAGAACCACCAGTCCTCACCAGAACCGTCACTCAACACCAGAACCACCAGTCCTCACCAGAAACATCACTCAACACCAGAACCACCAGTCCTCGCCAGAACCATCACTCAACACCAGAACCACCAGTCCTCACCAGAAACATCACTCAACACCAGAACCACCAGTCCTCGCCAGAACCATCACTCAACACCAGAACCACCAGTCCTCACCAGAAACATCACTCAACACCAGAACCACCAGTCCTCGCCAGAACCATCACTCAACACCAGAACCGTCACTCAACACCAGAACTGCCAGTCCTCGCCAGAACCATCACTCAACACCAGAACCGTCACTCAACACCAGAACTACCAGTCCTCGACAGAACCATCACTCAACACCAGAACTACCAGTCCTCGCCAGAACCATCACTCAACACCAGAACTACCAGTCCTCGCCAGAACCATCACTCAACACCAGAACTACCAGTCCTCGCCAGAACCATCACTCAACACCAGAACTACCAGTCCTCGCCAGAACCATCACTCAACACCAGAACTACCAGTCCTCGCCAGAACCATCACTCAACACCAGAACTACCAGTCCTCGCCAGAACCATCACTCAACACCAGAACTACCAGTCCTCGCCAGAACCATCACTCAACACCAGAACTACCAGTCCTCGCCAGAACCATCACTCAACACCAGAACTACCAGTCCTCGCCAGAACCATCACTCAACACCAGAACTACCAGTCCTCGCCAGAACCATCACTCAACACCAGAACTACCAGTCCTCGACAGAACCATCACTCAACACCAGAACCACCAGTCCTCGCCAGAACCATCACTCAACACCAGAACTACCAGTCCTCGCCAGAACCATCACTCAACACCAGAACCGTCACTCAACACCAGAACCACCAGTCCTCGCCAGAACCATCACTCAACACCAGAACTACCAGTCCTCGCCAGAACCATCACTCAACACCAGAACCGTCACTCAACACCAGAACCACCAGTCCTCGACAGAACCATCACTCAACACCAGAACCACCAGTCCTCGCCAGAACCATCACTCAACACCAGAACTACCAGTCCTCGCCAGAACGATCACTCAACACCAGAACCACCAGTCCTCGACAGAACCATCACTCAACACCAGAACCACCAGTCCTCGCCAGAACCGTCACTCAACACCAGAACTACCAGTCCTCGCCAGAACCATCACTCAACACCAGAACTACCAGTCCTCGCCAGAACCGTCACTCAACACCAGAACTACCAGTCCTCGCCAGAACCATCACTCAACACCAGAACCACCAGTCCTCGACAGAACCATCACTCAACACCAGAACCACCAGTCCTCGACAGAACCATCACTCAACACCAGAACCACCAGTCCTCGCCAGAACCATCACTCAACACCAGAACCACCAGTCCTCGCCAGAACCATCACTCAACACCAGAACCACCAGTCCTCGCCAGAACCGTCACTCAACACCAGAACTACCAGTCCTCGCCAGAACCATCACTCAACACCAGAACCACCAGTCCTCGCCAGAACCGTCACTCAACACCAGAACCACCAGTCCTCGACAGAACCATCACTCAACACCAGAACCACCAGTCCTCGACAGAACCATCACTCAACACCAGAACCACCAGTCCTCGCCAGAACCATCACTCAACACCAGAACCACCAGTCCTCGCCAGAACCATCACTCAACACCAGAACCACCAGTCCTCGCCAGAACCGTCACTCAACACCAGAACCACCAGTCCTCGACAGAACCATCACTCAACACCAGAACCACCAGTCCTCGCCAGAACCATCACTCAACACCAGAACCATCACTCAACACCAGAACCACCAGTCCTCGACAGAACCGTCACTCAACACCAGAACTACCAGTCCTCGCCAGAACCATCACTCAACACCAGAACCATCACTCAACACCAGAACCACCAGTCCTCGACAGAACCATCACTCAACACCAGAACCACCAGTCCTCGCCAGAACCGTCACTCAACACCAGAACTACCAGTCCTCGACAGAACCATCACTCAACACCAGAACCACCAGTCCTCGACAGAACCATCACTCAACACCAGAACCACCAGTCCTCGACAGAACCATCACTCAACACCAGAACCACCAGTCCTCGACAGAACCATCACTCAACACCAGAACCACCAGTCCTCGACAGAACCATCACTCAACACCAGAACCACCAGTCCTCGACAGAACCATCACTCAACACCAGAACCACCAGTCCTCGACAGAACCATCACTCAACACCAGAACCACCAGTCCTCGCCAGAACCATCACTCAACACCAGAACTACCAGTCCTCGACAGAACCATCACTCAACACCAGAACTACCGGTCCTGGCCAGAACCATCACTCAACACCAGAACCACCAGTCCTCGCCAGAACCATTACTCAACACCAGAATCATTAGTCCTCACCATGGAAAATTTGGTTATGTGCATAACTTTAATTCAAAAACATCCCCCTTGTTATTTTGAGAGCAAAATTTGATAAAGAAATTGCAAAGGTGTAAATGAATGTGTGTGTGTGTGTGTGTGTGTGTGTGTGTGTGTGTGTGTGTGTGTGTACTCACCTATTTGTACTCACCTATTTGTGGTTGCAGGGGTCGAGTCTTAGCTCCTGGCCCCGCCTCTTCACTGATCACTACTGGATCCTCTCTCTCTCTCTCTCTGCTTCCTGAGCTTTGTCATACCTCTTCTTAAAACTATGTATGGTTCCTGCCTCCACTACTTCACTTGCTAGGCTATTCCACTTGCTGACAACTCTATGACTGAAGAAATACTTCCTAACGTCCCTGTGACTCGTCTGAGTCTTCAGCTTCCAGTTGTGACCCCTTTTCCCTGTGTCCCCTCTCTGGAACATCCTATCTCTGTCCACCTTGTCTATTCCCCGCAGTATCTTGTATGTCGTTATCATGTCTCCCCTGACCCTTCTGTCCTCCAGTGTCGTCAGTCCGATTTCCCTTAACCTTTCCTCGTACGACATTCCCTTGAGCTCTGGGACTAGCCTTGTTGCAAACCTTTGTACTTTCTCTAACTTCTTGACGTGCTTGACCAGGTGTGGGTTCCAGACTGGTCCTGCATACTCCAGTATGGGCCTAACATACACAGTGTACAGTGTCTTGAACGATTCCTTATTAAGGTATCGGAACGCTATTCTCAGGTTTGCCAGGCGCCCGTATGCTGCAGCGGTGTGTGTGTACTCACCTATTTGTACTCACCTATTTGTGGTTGCAGGGGTCGAGTCCTAGCTCCTGGCCCCGCCTCTTCACCGGTTGCTACTAGACCCTCTCTCTCCCCGCTCCATGAGCTTTATCAAACCTCGTCTTAAAACTGTGTATGGTTCCTGCCTCCACTACGTCATTTTCTAGGCTATTCCACTGCCTTACAACTCTATGACTGAAGAAATACTTCCTACTATCTCTCTGACTCATTTGTGTCTTCAACTTCCAATTGTGGCCTCTTGTTTCTGTGTCCCCTCCCTGGAACATCCTGTCCTTGTCCACCTTGTCTATTCCACGCAGTATTTTATATGTCGTTATCATGTCTCCCCTGACCCTCCTGTCCTCCAGTGTCGTCAGGCCGATTTCCCTTAATCTTTCTTCATAGGACATTCCCCTTAGCTCTGGAACTAACCTTGTTGCAAACCTTTGTACTTTCTCTAGTTTCTTGACGTGCTTTATCAAGTGCGGGTTCCAAACAGGTGCTGCATACTCCAGTATGGGCCTGACATACACGGTGTACAGTGTCTTGAATGATTCCTTACTAAGGTGTCGGAATGCTGTTCTCAGGTTTGCCAGGCGCCCATATGCTGCAGCAGTTATCTGATTGATGTGTGCTTCCGGAGACATGCTCGGTGTTATACTCACCCCAAGATCTTTCTCCTTGAGTGAGGTTTGCAGTCTTTGGCCACCTAGCCTATACTCTGTCTGTGGTCTTCTGTGCCCTTCCCCTATCTTCATGACTTTGCATTTGGCAGGATTAAATTCGAGAAGCCATTTGCTGGACCAGGTGTCCAGTCTGTCCAGGTCTCTTTGAAGTCCTGCCTGGTCCTCATCAGATTTAATTCTCCTCATTAACTTCACATCATCTGCAAACAGGGACACTTCTGAGTCTAACCCTTCCGTCATGTCGTTCACATATACCAAAAATAGCACTGGTCCTAGGACCGACCCCTGTGGGACCCCGCTCGTCACAGGTGCCCACTGTGATACATCATTACGTACCATGACTCGTTGTTGCCTCCCTGTCAGGTATTCTCTGATCCATTGCAGTGCCCTTCCTGTTATATGCGCCTGATGCTCTAGCTTCTGCACTAATCTCTTGTGAGGAACTGTGTCAAAGGCCTTCTTGCAGTCCAAGAAGATGCAATCAACCCACCCCTCTCTCTCTTGTCTTACTTCTGTTATTTTATCATAAAACTCCAGAAGGTTTGTGACACAGGATTTGCCTTCCGTGAATCCGTGCTGGTTGGCATTTATACTCCTGTTCCGTTCCAGGTGCTCCACCACTCTCCTCCTGATAATCTTCTCCATAATTTTGCATACTATACACGTCAATGACACAGGTCTATAGTTTAGTGCCTCTTTTCTGTCTCCTTTTTTGAAAATGGGAACTACATTTGCTGTCTTCCATACCTCAGGTAGTTGCCCAGTTTCCAGGGATGTGTTGAAGATTGTGGTAAGTGGTACGCACAACATATCTGCTCCCTCTCTAAGGACCCATGGAGAGATGTTGTCCGGTCCCATTGCCTTTGAGGTATCGATGTCCCTTAGCAGTTTCTTCACCTCCTCCTCATCTGTATGTATGTCGTCCAACACTTGTTGGTGTATTCCTTGTTGGTGTCCCCATCTGGTCTGTCCCCCCAGAGTCCTTCCTGTCTCTACTGTAAATACTTCCTTAAATCTCGTGTTGAGCTCCTCACATACCTCTTGATCGTTTCTTGTGAGTTCCCCACCTTCTTTCCTCAGCCTTATCACCTGGTCCTTGACTGTTGTCTTCTTCCTAATGTGGCTATACAGCAGTTTCGGGTCAGATTTGACTTTCGATGCTATGTCGTTTTCATACTGTCTCTGGGCCTCCCTCCTTATCTGCGCATACTCGTTTCTGGCTCTTCTACTAATCTCCTTGTTTTCCTGGGTCCTATGCCTCCTGTACCTTTTCCATTCTCTGTTGCACTTAGCTTTTGCCTCCCTACACCTTCGGGTAAACCAAGGACTCGTCTTGGTCTTCCTATTATTTCTGTTTCCCTTGGGAACAAAACTTTCCTCTGCCTCCTTGCACTTTGTTGCCACATATTCCATCATCTCGTGTGTGTGTGTGTGTGTGTGTGTGTGTGTGTGTGTGTGTGTGTGTGTGTTCTTCACAACATGAAGTCATTCTTGTCCAGTTTTTAACATACATTTTTTAAATAAGTTTCTAAGTAGCTGTTATATCTCTTGCCGTAGAATTACTATCTAGTAATTACCTTACGGGGGATCGAGCCTCGAATGACCCACACGACTTTAGTGCTTCAGATAATTATTAAAAAAGCTAAGCATTCTCCTACTCTGCAACAAAGACATTTCAAGAGGTTTTCAATATTTCTCCTTAACTAATATTACTCAATTTAGAAAAAAAGCATTTTGACGCCCGTGTTTTAAATTTCCATATTCCGAGTTTTTTTTTTAACCTGTGAACCCCTCACCACCGCCGCCTAACAAATTATATAAACAATTGTTTCAGCATTCTATATCCAAATTTTAAAAAAAAATTAACACTTTTGCAAGAAAGTTGTTTAAAGTTTAAATTTGGCCAAATATGAAATTTGCATCAGTAATGGGTGACCTCACCTGAGAAAAGCACATAAATAACTTTCTGCATTTATGTGATTTTCTAGCAATAATGTATTTATTTATTAGCAGGTAGGTTAAAAACGTTGTCTACTCGCTGCTCATTAGCGCTGCAGTTCACCTGGGCACTAACAGTAATAATGCTTTAATCCCTAATACAGGTACGGGAATCCGTCCTTTCTACCCGTCGCTCTAGTTACCATCATTGCAACAAACCGAGACAGATTATTTTCGATTAATTAATTGTAAGCTAAAGTAATGAATATGAACGTTAGAGTTGAATATTATATGTCCTGCCACCACCAGGTCTGATGGAGAGAATAGAATACTGACTCGATGGTAAGAGACACCAAAATGCTGTATGAAATATCACATACCGTATTTGTATGTTTTTCCCTCTGGTTTGAGAAAGCACTAATGAACAAGACACAGGAAACGCTGATAAATGTGGAAAATTGGGTCAAATTATTGTCGAAATATATGAATTCAGGGTGAAAGATGAGGAAGTTTTTTTTTTTTCTTAACAGTGACTGCCTAGAAACAGCAGACTGATAGAAAGATCTTTATCTCGATGTTCCCATCGATATTTACTTTATCTAAATCTACAAGGATTGGTTTTGTGGTTTAATTAAACACCCGATCAGTCTCAAAAGATCATTTACTACCAACATACATTACTACAGTACGTATACAAACTAAACACCCTTCACCCTACATCTTACACCCTTCACCCTCCTCCCATCACCCTTCACCTTACATCCTACATCCTCCACCCTCCTCCCATTGCCCTCCATCCTCCTCCCATCACCCTCCACCCTCCTTCCATCACCCTCCACCCTCCTTCCATCACCCTCCACCCTCCTTCCATCACCCTCCACCCTCCTCCCATCACCCTTCACCCTCCACATAATACAGTGCGCCAATTAAGGTATAGAATTTGTTGCTCACTAATTTTCCACTTTATTTTCGTTCAACAAATTAAGTTGCTTTTCACTGAGCGATCCACGAGTTTACCCTGAAGCGGAATACATCATTAGAATACATCAGATCTGCTCTGCTGGCAGCGAATACTTCACTTTAATACATCAGACCTGCTTTGCCGGCAACAGTATACATCACTGAAATACAACAGACCTGCTCTGCAGGCAGTAGAATGCATCATTAAAGAGCCAATATACAATGTCTCAGACCCACCGTACTGCCAACTGCTAAATCAGTTCATCATTATAACACATCAAACTTAATCTATGAACAGAGGATACACCAACAGAATACCTGTTGGTGTATCCTGTCCCGAGGTCAACACACTGGAATACTGGCTGGCAATTTCAACGTAAATAGGATTATGTTTCTGTTTTGAACTGTCAACATATTGATGAGATTACAGCAGTCTTCAACGAGATTAACTATGATACACACATTATCCCACCTGTGGTACACTGACGTTAAACACTGACGTTAAACACTGACGTTAAACACTGACGTTAAACACTGACGTTAAACACTGACGTTAAAACATAGTACAAAGTTTTTATTGCAACATCGTGCATATAAAATAACCATTGTGCATATTATTACACTAAATATATTGATCATTTTATCACATAAACATTCTACATATCTCTTAAGCGTATAATATATTACTGCATAAACATGACGCATGTTATCTTGTAAACATTGCTTTTATTGGTTGGTTATGAAGTTTAAAACTTATCGACTACACTATGATGATAAATTTGTTCACCACCAGTTAACGATAATTTAATTCATAAAACAGAAATTAACGCAAGCTCTCAGCACACATACACTGAGAGTCATACACTTCTCGGTGTACAACACATTCGTAGTTCCATAAACACCTGGTTAACTGGGGTTTAAAGCCTATCGAGTACACGAGGATCATTAAGGCTGCATCCTGCTTATGTTCGCCACAACATATGTATAAATGTAAATAAATATGTATGGACTCATATGCGAATACAGCCATATATGTATACACATGGGTATATGTGTGGTGATGTATGCTCACGTGCTGCCCAGGGTGAGGTATGAGCAGTGAAGCCGCTGCTGTCCTAGCCCGAAGTAGTCGCTAAATCAGTGTCAACTTAAAGATTTATTACCACAAATTGGCCCGTCCTCTGGAGAATTTATGGAGAGGTCCCCATGCTTGTTAATCAGTATTCACAAAAGAAGGGTACCAGAACTGTTACACAGGCTTGAATTTTGTCATTCGCGTGGTATATATATATATATATTTTTTTTTTTCAACAAGTTGGCCGTCTCCCACCGAGGCAGGGTGACCCAAAAAGAAAGAAAATCCCCAAAAAGAAAATACTTTCATCATCATTCAACACTTTCACCTCACTCACACATAATCACTGTTTTTGCAGAGGTGCTCAGAATACAACAGTTTAGAAGTATATACGTATAAAGATACAGAACATATTACCTGGAGTTTACCTGGAGAGAGTTCCGGGGGTCAACGCCCCTCGGCCAGGTCTGTGACCAGGCCTCCTGGTGGATCAGAGCCTGATCAACCAGGCTGTTACTGCTGGCTGCACGCAAACCAACGTACGAGCCACAGCCCGGCTGGTCAGGTACCGACTTTAGGTGCTTGTCCAGTGCCAGCTTGAAGACTGCCAGGGGTCTGTTGGTAATCCCCCTTATGTATGCTGGGAGGCAGTTGAACAGTCTCGGGCCCCTGACACTTATTGTATGGACTCTTAACGTGCTAGTGACACCCCTGCTTTTCATTGGGGGATGTTGCATCGTCTGCCAAGTCTTTTGCTTTCGTAGTGAGTGATTTTCGTGTGCAAGTTCTGTACAAACTGCTAATATCCCAAAACCCCTCCTTTAATATATATATATATATATATATATATATATATATATATATATATATATATATATATATATATATATATATATATATATATATATATATATATATATATATATATATATATATATATATGTCGTGCCAAATAGGTAAAATTGGTCAATTAGCAAAAACTCATTTAAAGTAAGTCCTTACTAAAATTTTCTCTTATACGTTTAAAGATATATATTTTTCATTTATGTTAATGTAAAAATTAATAATTTTGTACCAAAAGAACCTTAGAAAACTTTCCTAACCGTATTATAAAAAGCGTAATTTAATTTAGCCTAATCAAACTAAATATATTTTAGTAAGTTTACAATAATTTAATAATAAATAAACACAATGAAATATATTTTTTTCCTTAGGTTCAGAATTATTTTTGCGAAATTACTGCATACGCAAATTTTCGCTTGCCTTATTCGTTAAGAAGAGCATTGCTATTTAAGCCAAAATCACAGGTTTTACCTATTCGGCACGACACACACACACACACACACAGATCGGCACTAGTAAAGGGTAATGGAGCTACAGTGCACTTGTTGCAAACTGATATTTAGCACAATTAACATAACCAGACATACATCCGTTGTACACCCGCCCTTTACACAATTCACATACGGTGTATTTACTGTTCTTCCTCCGTAATTAGTACAGTGCAAATATATGTCTAGTGTTATTTTTGGTAACAACACTGGCTCTGTGGCCTCACGTTGACCTAGACATGCATTACAATGTTAAAGTTATCATACCCTTGCCATGGGTTTCAACCCCTTTTCATTCAGTTAGTTTTAAAACAAAGACAGTTTTTCAAGCTGTGATTTTTTTTTCTTATTCGCCGGTACTCCCTGCCCGGGTCTCTTCCAATATAGGTGACCCGTCCTTGGCTCCCTATCTGGGGAGTGTCTCGAGACCTAAGTCTCCCACGGGAGGAGGTACAAGTACCCCCCTCATCTTTGGGACCAAGTGTCCCTAGGCCTAGCCACATTCTACGCCCTCACGGGGCTCGCAGGGAGAAGCTGGGCCTCTGATCTGCCATCTGCCCCGCCCCAAAGGGGCTCGTGGGGATGGCAGTCTTGTGAGCTGCTGATGGTAGCAAGCTCAGTGGCCCGGTGGTCTGGTGGCTATAACTCCCGCTTCACACACGGAGGGCCCGGGTTCGATTCCCGGCGGGTGGAAATTCCGACACGTTTCCTTACACCTATTGTCCTGTTCACCTAGCAGCAAATAGGTACCTGGGTGTTAGTCGACTGGTGTGGGTCGCATCCTGGGGGACAAGATTAAGGACCCCAATGGAAATAAGTTAGACAGTCCTCGATGACGCACTGACTTTCTTGGGTTATCCTGGGTGGCTAACCCTCCGGGGTTAAAAATCCGAACGAAATCTTATCTCAGGCTTTTTTTATTTAGGTCTTATACATAATCTAAATATTTAACAATGATTTTACACACAAAATTATGCAGAATCATCTAGAATAACCCAAATAAATATCATTATTACTTCGGGAAGAAAGAAAAGGCATAAACAGTCATATTTTTCTAATAATCTGTTTGAGTTTGAGGCTAGTCCAAGAGCTAGAGCCAACCCAAATAGATGACTGGCAGCCAGAGAGAGACGCTTGCAAAAATGATAATTCTATGAGTATTTGTGTATACATTTACTTACTTACTTACTTACTTACGTGCGAGTTTAAGAGGCATTGCCTAGTTCATTCAGTCAGATTAAGCACTGTTTTGTTTGGCCACTAACTAGCTAGGTGACCGAGAGACGACAGACACGTCCTGGGTTTGGAGATCCTCTATAAGCCACGGATTTCCTATATTGAAGATTTATATCACACTTTGGGTCAAGGACTTGAGTAGAAGTAAATTCCTTTTTCTGACTTTTGGAGGATTATATAAGTAATTTGCACATATATTACTATGTAAGATAATTGTAATCACCTCAGTTTGCGTAACTGTACCTAAATAAAATTACAGATTCTATCGTTTTGGGGATTTAGATTATACATGTCACCCCTTTTAAGCAAATTTAAAGAAAATTTTATTTTATAAGTTTTCATAGAAAATGGATACCAGATATTAGGCAGTAACAATAGAAATTGGCAGAAACTTTAAAATTCTCATATTAGATTAAATATCTTCGTTAGATAGGCCAACACCTACGTACCCAGGCACGTAGATGTTGGCCGACTGTTGTAGGTCGCATCCTGGGGATGATTCCGATGAAATAAGTCACAGTGACTGGCATTCTTGGTTCATCCTGTTGAACTAGCCCTCCAATTTCATATTCTACATACAATCTTCCGTATCTCTTCCACACTTACATGAAGAATAGTTTAATATCTAAAACAGAGATTAAAGTAAATTCTCACATTCAGCTCACATAGTGAGGTTCCGTGGTTCTATCCCCGGCACGGGTGGAAACTTTGGGCATGTTTCATGACACCTGCTGCCCAGTTCACCTACCAGTCTATTGATATGGGTCGCATCCTAGGGGTTGGCAGCATAACTTAGACAGATCGAAATCAGCTGACGCAAGCAAGTTTATTTAGGTACAGGTACACGTAAATACAGTTACACAAATTATCATACATAGTAACATGTGTTTATACTAGCTAGGTTTACCAAAAAAAAAAATCAGACAGTTAGCAACAGCTTTAAGACTCAGCGCTATAAGGAAAAAGTATTATAGAAAAGACTTAACATTGTAAAAAAAGAAAGAACAACTATTTCACTAAGAAAGTCTCCTAATGTGCAGCTAGTATAATAATATTTACTTTTGTTAGCCCCCGAGAATCGACTCTTATTTTGATACCATTTTCTGTTGAGTACAGTGGCAGGTGTATCTGTACGCTTCGGTGAGCCAGAAAATGAGCCCCAAGTGTTGAGTTTAAGTCTCCTAATCATCACCTTCCTGCCTAAGAACTAGAAAGAAGCTCTGCCCAGACTCTCTCATTCCTTCCCTCCCTCTTCCATTGCCATGTTAGGAAATGCATCCTCAGTATCAGAGGTAAATAAGTATGAGTTAGATGAGACAGTACTGGAGGCAAATTTCATTGAGCAGTGTCGTTATTACCCGAGAGACAAGGAACAAATTTAGTGAATATATATCACCAGAGACGGGGCAACTACAGGATAGCAGAAAAACAGCAAATATGATAAACATTTGTTCGTATTTTTAACCCGGCATGTTAGGCACCTAGGATAAGCCAAGAAAGTCAGTGCGTTATCAAGGACTGTCTGTCTTATTTCCATTGTGGTCCTTCAATCTTATCCCCCAGGATGCCACCCATACCAGTCGGCTAACGCCCAGGTACCTATTTACTGCTAGGTGAACAGGAAAAACAAGTGTGCAGGCAAATATAACAGACATACAAACTTTTCAAAGTACTGCAAAAAGAGAATCAGTAAGAAATTGATTGAGCACCTAGAGAAGAGGTACTTTGTTACAGAAATCCATCATGAATTTAGGAAAGATAAGCTCTACCTCTCTAAACTACTGGAATTCTATGGCAGTTATGGAGATCATGCAAGGCAAATGAGGATCGGCAGACCACACGTTCCTGGACGGCTAGAAAGCATTTAACACTGATACCGCCAGAGATTAATTCAGAAATCAGAGGAGCAAGCAGATGTGCATGATAGCGTTAAAGTAGATCAAGAAATAAATAAAAGGTAATGGTCAGGACGTTTTAGGAAGGAAAAAGGTAGTTGATGGTGTCCTCTAAAGATTAGTACTAGAGTAGAAGGTAATATACATCTGTGCATTATTAGTTGTCATTTAAGACCTAGAGACCACATTCGCATCCTACATGACTATATTCCCATATTCCTATATTCCTATATTCCCCTGCTCTTCCTCATATACATCAATGACCTTCCAAACGTATCCCAACACCTGAAACCCATTCTCTTTGCTGATGACACGACTTATGTCATCTCTCACCCTAATCTTGCCACCCTCAACACCATTGTGAATGAGGAGCTGATTAAAATATCGACTTGGATGACAGCCAATAAACTTACGCTTAACACTGACAAAACTTACTATATTATGTTTGGTAGCAGAGCAGGAGATGCACAAATTAACATCAAGATTGACAACACTCTAATTACCAGAAATAATGGGGGAAAATTCCTAGGCTTATACCTTGACAACAACCTGAATTTCAGCACCCATATCCAGCATATAGCCAAAAAAGTATCCAAAACGGTTGGGATCCTCTCCAAGATACGATACTACGTGCCGCAAAATGCCGTTCTCACACTATACCACTCACTTATTTATCCATACCTCACCTATGCTATTTGTGCTTGGGGATCAACTGCAGCAACACACCTAAAGCCAATAATAATCCAACAAAAAGTTGCAGTAAGAATAATCACTAAATCCCATCCATGGAAACACACCCCCCCACTCTTCATAGACCTAAACTTACTTCCAGTTCAGTACATCTACACTTACTACTGTGCAATCTACATCAACAGGGCCCTAAACTCTAATATCAACCTTGACCTAAAACGCTTTCTTGATAGTTGTGACAGAACCCGCAGGCATAACACCAGACACAAACATCTCTACGACATTCCCCGTGTCCGACTAAACCTTTACAAAAATTCAATGTATGTCAAAGGCCCTAAAATCTGGAATACCCTACCTGAGAACTCTAGAACTGCAGACACATTCATCACCTTCAAAACTACCATTAGAAAACATCTTATCTCCCTGATACACCCCGTCAACTAACTACACGAATACCACCTGGTGGTTCACACTTACACTCACTCACTCATTTGACCATAAACAGAAATATTAATCTCAGTCTTAAAATAATGAATCCTGTGATACTCCAATACTGAAACTATGTACTGTGCCAAAACAAAAGCATTCACATTGCTAAACTCACAAACTAGTATTTAGTCACTTAGCCATAATACCAACTTACCTCATAATTTGTAATATTTTACAATTAAGAATAAAACTAAGTATGCCCGAAATGCCTAGCCATGCTAAGCGTTCTAGTGGTACACTCTGTAATCACAATTTTACTACATGTAAACCAAACAATAACCAAATTTCTGTAAACTCAGCATTGTAATCCTTATAGAGAATAAACTTTGAATTGAATTGAATTTGAATTGAATTAAGAAACGGGAATGTTTCCGTCTTGTGAGATCACTTTCCCATCTTATAACACCAGGGTCCGTCTTAAAATATTATGTTTCTATCCTGCAAGACTCCTCTCCTCTCCTATAGGACCAAAAGCTTGCCCTTCTTATGGTGTTTCCACAGCATATTGTTCGTTTACCCAACTCAGTCAGTAGGAACATGGAGTTACGTCCCTTAACCATAGTCAGCCAGTCAAAACAACGCATTGGGTTTGTTAACTATAACCACCCATTTAGAACAGAAGATTATCGTGCAGTTAGGTGGATTCGTTATGTTGATCGCCCATAATCAGCCAAACAAGTCAGTGTGCGCCTCCGTGAAGCTTTGTATCAGATATAGCTAGTTTCCCGGATCTAATGTTTCCAGTTTCCTGTACCTGGCGTTTCATTCTCCTGTACCCGGTGTTCTATTTCCCCTTATTCGGTGTTCCAGTTCCCCCTACCCGGTGTTCCAGTTCCCCCTACCCGGTGTTCCAGTTCCGCCTACCCGGTGTTCCAGTTCCCCCTACCCAGTGTTCCAGTTCCCCCTACCCGGTGTTCCAGTTCCGCCTACCCGGTGTTCCAGTTCCGCCTACCCGGTGTTCCAGTTCCGCCTACCCTATATGTACATCTTTCTGCTCTCAGTTTCTTCTTCCTGGTCCGAGTAGCAGAAGCTAAAATAATTATCTCTGTTTCTTGGGGTATAATTCAGAGCTGGAAACTTTATAGCCAGAACTGAAAGCTGTTTAGTGCAGAAAATGATCATTAAGACAGTTGTCAGCATTCGATATTTTATGTTCAAGACAAAACCCTTTACACATTCATAACTGATTAACAGTTGGGAGAGTAAACATTAGATGACATTTCGGTCTGCCTGGATCATCGTCAAGTCACGAAAGAGAGAAAATGGGTTAGTTGTGAATTGTTCCAGACCTGGAATCGTGGTTGTTATATTGCCTCTTTACTTTTAAAGAGGAACCTCTACAGAACAGCTACATAGGCCTCCCCTCCCTCTCTACTTCCTCTCCTTTCCCTCTTGGACTTCATACTGTTTCCTTTCCTCTCTTCTACCTGCATTTTTTTTTTAATTTTCTACACCATCCGCTCCCTCTCTACTTCCATCCCACTCACTTTTCTCCTGTTTTGCGTCCTCTCTTTCTCCTCTTCCACCACGTCACCCCTTTCCTTTTCCACTTCGCTTCCTCCTCTCTTTCTACTTCATTTTCAGTTCCGACTGCAATATCTTCACCTCCCACTCTACATTATCATCTTTCCCCTCCCCCTCCTGTCTTTTCCTCCTCTTACCTTGTATACTCCTGGGCGTTTGGGGGGAAAAGCGCTGACGTCTGCAACCGGATTTGGTTTCTGCAGCAGGATGTGCATCACTCAAGGTGCTCACTGGTCCAAGATTTATTTAACACCCCGATGAGCTTAACGAGTTATTTGTATGTTTCTCGGGGTGTACATGGATATGTTGTGTACCTGTTATACACCGGCTGTATGTGTCGTATATCTGTGTGCTCACTAGTACTGGCATTGTGTATATAACACATAACTTGACGTGTTATCTTTTTCTGTCGCATACTTAACACTAAAGACAAAATGATAATGTGTTACTAGCCTAACCTCGCATTCCACCTTCTTATGTGCACAGTTATCACCCGGAAGGCTCCTGGTCGTCCATCACTAGGTTCCTCGTTCCATCACTATCGCTACAGTAAACTGATATCCTTGTTGAGTGACCACGAAGGCTGACAGCAACTTTAGTAAGAGTGGAAATACCACTTTTGTTGCTATTATTATTTTTATAACACTGGCTATGCCGGAAGATTTTGTAACGTTTGTTGTGCGTTATGAGATTTTCTTTATCTCAGCGTGTTATTTTTCAGTAGTATACCTGGGGTATACCTGGAGAGGGTTTCGGGAATTAACGCCCCCGCGGCCCGCTCTGTGACCAGGCCTCGTGGTGGATCAAGGTCTGATCAACCAGGCTGTTACTGCTTGCCGCACGCAAACCGACGTATGAACCACAAACCAAGCTGATCAGGTACTGACTTTAGGTGCCTGTCCAACGCCGCCTTGAAGACATCCAGGGTCTATTGGTAATCCCCTTATTTATGCTGGGAGGCAGTTGAACAGTCTTGGGTCCCTGACACTTGCTGTGTTGTCGATATAATTATATATATACAGGGGTAGGAGAGAAGTAAAAACTAGCATTCTGATGGGTATGTTGGGGTAATGTGGTTTATTAAACTGACGAATATGAAGGCGGAGATGTAATAAGATAATCTGTTTCCAGATTAAGAAAATTTTCTTTGGGGTAATTAACCCTGAAAAGATAATAACTCAGAATGATCCAAGAAAATCTAGCAATATTAATTAGTTTGTTGGTGTCCCGAGGTTTAATTCCAAGGATGCGAGGCAATAGCTGATTAATTCCTAGGTATCAGTTTAATGTTAAGTGAAGAGGGACAGCGTGTGTAAGGAGACTTTCCCATACGTCTTGCATCGCCGTGAAGTTATCTCTGAATAAGTTTGGTTGAACGGAACGCTGTACCACGGAGAAACACATTATATGGAATATATGGAGAAGCAATAGAGGTGTGTTGAGGAGTGAGTGAAAAACTGAGTTGATGGAATTAGTGGAATGGTAGACTGAGTGACAGGTTATTATAAATAGATACGTGAAGCGACACTGTAGGTATTAGCAGTGGTTGTAAACATGACCTTAATTTTTAAAGGGGTGGATCGGTACGCTAGTGGAAGGTCTCGGTAAGATGACGAAAAGCTCTAGTGGCGGGTCATCATATGACTAAGACCCGCGTCAGGAAATACTTGTCCTGTTTCCTGAAAAATCTTACCTAACATAAACTATATTATAAGTAGTGTACCGTGTGGTATTTGGTGCTCTGTTTATCTTGCATGGTTGTGGCCTACCAGGTAGGGTCCTAATCTCGAGTGTTTGGGGTAGCCAGACTGGTCCACGGTACTCCTTGCAAAAATCTGTTACTTTCTGTAGATTGTGACATAGCAGTTTTATTTGTCAGTTACTACTGTAACGGCGCATAAACTCGCAGATAGGAATGAAATCGCTTTATTTAATTTCCGGGTAAAGTTGAAGCGCAGATTAATTTACACAGACAAAAAATATTTTGTTAAGACGTTGTATGATTATAGTAATTTTTATTAATTTGACATGTATTATTTTCCCACTCAAAAAAATGACTTTCGAAAGAAAGATTTACATGTTCACTCTTGATTTCATACTTATGATAAATGCTGACGAAAATATATAGAGTAATTTTGGTGATACAAGTACGCAGCTTTATAGAATATTACATAAATAACCCGTACATGAGAAAATAAAAGCTTATGATGACGTGTCGGTTCGACTTTAACCATTGACTAGCAACACTAACAAACGAAGGAAAGGGAACCAGTAGTATGCCTTCTTGTTCTTCAAAGAATATATTTCTTGACACCACTAGTGTGGCCATAGTATGTTTATCGACACCAGTGTTGTGGACACCTAGAGGAATTTATCAAATCTTTGCTAGTGACAAATGAATGACTGAGCAAGATACCTCTGACGCTGGTCATTGAGTTGTGGTTGTAACATCGAAGTGGAGAGTGTGTCACTGTGCAAGGTAGAGTGCTTTATTCTAGTTATCTAAATAAGACACATGTGTAACTAAAACATTTTATTAAGAAACAGTTCTCTCACGTGGAGCTTTGACTGATACATATTCACATTCATATACCAGGTTCATGTTACCCTAGTTATATATTATACTGAAGTCACCAGTAATATTTGGCTGAATATTACTGGTTCCTTCTCCGTAATTATCGTTCTCTCTTTCACCTCTCTTTTCATGGCTTTGCTCTCCTTACAGCTGTTATTCTACGCATGCGTCACACTATCATTCACACAACTCTCCTGACTAAACAACCTTCACCTCGTCACTACACCCGTAATTCTGTGTTTCTTCTCTTGAGTCACTCGTTTTCCTTTTTATTTCTTTTTGTTTTCTTTTATTTTTTTCCTTTTCTTACTCCCTCCTTCTCTTCTTTTTTTTTTTTAATCTTACACTAATGCTCCCTTCCTTTATTCTTCCCATCTTTCGTTCACTTCCTTACGTCCCTCTGTCTTCCTTTATTCATTCATTCCTTGTCACTCTTCCTCTTTCCCTCTTTCCATCGTTCACGCATTCCTACCTCTCCATCCTATGCGTCACATCCATCCCTATCTTAACCCACTAAGATACAGGACAAACCTCCTTCAGTAATCTTCTCTTCACCTCTTTCCCGTCTCCCTTGACAATTACAAGTATCAAGCACAGAGAATTGTCTTAAATCAGACGACCTTGAACACCGTCACAACCACCAGCGTCAGTACTGGAATTTCTTCACCACCTTCCTCCCTCCTTGTCTTCCTAGTAGGAACAAATATTACCTCCTAGTAATGACTCTGCTATAATTTTCTTCACCACTCCACCTACTCACTCACAAATGCACACATATACACACACAGCTGTGACTCGACCTCTGCAACCACAACTAGGTGAGCACACACACACACACACACAAGAGTTATGATAAAGCTCATGGAGCACGAAGAGTGACCTAGTAGCGACCAGTGAAGAGGCGGGGCCAGGAGCTGCGGCTCGTCCCCTGCAACCAGAATTACGTGATTACACACACATATGCTTGTTTAAGCAATATGCAGAAGCAAAAGCAAAGAATCAGGCAGTAGAGAATAATCAAGAGCATCTAGCACTCAGAAGGAAGGAACGCAGATTAGGTAGAAATGACACTGCAACTAAAGCTGAGTCCAGCCCAAACTACTGCACAATCACATCAGGAGAAAACTAACGGTAAATGATCACGTAATCAGGAGAGGGAACTCACGAACGATGACGGGGAAATATGTGAAGAATTCAATAAAATTTTTGAAGTATTCAGGAAACAGAACTGTTGTCTGAGACGAGGGAGAGAGTTGATCATACCATTCTGACCCACATAACTGACTCATACATAGAAATAACAAAAAAAAAAAAAAAGAACTATACGAGCAAGGCAATTCTAGGATAGTGAGGCCAACAAAAAATAATCGTGAATACTGAAGAATACGGCATAGATATTGTGAAAGATACAATCAACGATCTTCAATGAGTAGCCAGAAACAGGAGAGACGCAATTATTTAATAAATGTATGGAAGAGGGTAAGGTACCTAGTGATTGGCAGAGAGCATGCATAGTTCCTTTGTATAAAGGCAAAGGGGATAAAAGAGAGTGCAAAAATTATAGGGGGATAAGTCTGTTGAGTGTACCTGGTAAAGTGTATGGTAGAGTTATAATTGAAAGAATTAAGAGTAAGACGGAGAATAGGATAGCAGATGAACAAGGAGGCTTTAGGAAAGGTAGGGGGTGTGTGGACCAGGTGTTTACAGTGAAACATATAAGTGAACAGTATTTAGATAAGGCTAAAGAGGTCTTTGTGGCATTTATGGATTTGGAAAAGGCGTATGACAGGGTGGATAGGGGGGCAATGTGGCAGATGTTGCAAGTGTATGGTGTAGGAGGTAGGTTACTGAAAGCAGTGAAGAGTTTTTACGAGGATAGTGAGGCTCAAGTTAGAGTATGTAGGAAAGAGGGAAATTTTTTCCCAGTAAAAGTAGGCCTTAGACAAGGATGTGTGATGTCACCGTGGTTGTTTAATATATTTATAGATGGGGTTGTAAGAGAAGTAAATGCGAGGGTCTTGGCAAGAGGCGTGGAGTTAAAAGATAAAGAATCACACACAAAGTGGGAGTTGTCACAGCTGCTCTTTGCTGATGACACTGTGCTTTTGGGAGATTCTGAAGAGAAGCTGCAGAGATTGGTGGATGAATTTGGTAGGGTGTGCAAAAGAAGAAAATTAAAGGTGAATACAGGAAAGAGTAAGGTTATGAGGATAACAAAAAGATTAGGTGATGAAAGATTGAATATCAGATTGGAGGGAGAGAGTATGGAGGAGGTGAACGTATTCAGATATTTGGGAGTGGACGTGTCAGCAGATGGGTCTATGAAAGATGAGGTAAATCATAGAATTGATGAGGGAAAAAGAGTGAGTGGTGCACTTAGGAGTCTGTGGAGACAAAGAACTTTGTCCTTAGAGGCAAAGAGGGATATGTATGAGAGTATAGTTTTACCAACGCTCTTATATGGGTGTGAAGCGTGGGTGATGAATGTTGCAGCGAGGAGAAGGCTGGAGGCAGTGGAGATGTCATGTCTGAGGGCAATGTGTGGTGTGAATATAATGCAGAGAATTCGTAGTTTGGAAGTTAGGAGGAGGTGCGGGATTACCAAAACTGTTGTCCAGAGGGCTGAGGAAGGGTTGTTGAGGTGGTTCGGACATGTAGAGAGAATGGAGCGAAACAGAATGACTTCAAGAGTGTATCAGTCTGTAGTGGAAGGAAGGCGGGGTAGGGGTCGGCCTAGGAAGGGTTGGAGGGAGGGGATAAAGGAGGTTTTGTGTGCGAGGGGCTTGGACTTCCAGCAGGCATGCGTGTGCGTGTTTGATAGGAGTGAATGGAGACAAATGGTTTTTAATACTTGACGTGCTGTTGGAGTGTGAGCAAAGTAACATTTATGAAGGGATTCAGGGAAACCGGCAGGCCGGACTTGAGTCCTGGAGATGGGAAGTACAGTGCCTGCACTCTGAAGGAGGGGTGTTAATGTTGCAGTTTAAAAACTGTAGTGTAAAGCACCCTTCTGGCAAGACAGTGATGGAGTGAATGATGGTGAAAGTTTTTCTTTTTCGGGCCACCCTGCCTTGGTGGGAATCGGCCGGTGTGATAATAAAAAAAAAAAAAAATATATATATATATATATATATGTATATATATATATTTATATATTTATATATATATATATATATATATATATATATGTATATATATATATATATATGTGTGTGTGTGTGTGTGTGTGTGTGTACTCACCTATTTGTACTCACCTATTTGTGGTTGCAGGGGTCGAGTCCTAGCTCCTGGCCCCGCCTCTTCACCGGTTGCTACTAGGCCCTCTCTCTCCCCGCTCCATGAGCTTTATCAAACCTCGTCTTAAAATTGTGTATGGTTCCTGCCTCCACTACGTCATTTTCTAGGCTATTCCACTGCCTTACAACTCTATGACTGAAGAAATACTTCCTACTATCTCTCTGACTCATTTGTGTCTTCAACTTCCAATTGTGGCCTCTTGTTTCTGTGTCCCCTCCCTGGAACATCCTGTCTTTGTCCACCTTGTCTATTCCACGCAGTATTTTATATGTCGTTATCATGTCTCCCCTGACCCTCCTGTCCTCCAGTGTGGTCAGGCCGATTTCCCTTAATCTTTCCTCATAGGACATTCCCCTTAGCTCTGGAACTAACCTTGTCGCAAACCTTTGTACTTTCTCTAGTTTCTTGACGTGCTTTATCAAGTGCGGGTTCCAAACAGGTGCTGCATACTCCAGTATGGGCCTGACATACACGGTGTACAGTGTCTTGAATGATTCCTTACTAAGGTATCGGAATGCTGTTCTCAGGTTTGCCAGGCGCCCATATGCTCAGCAGTTATCTGATTGATGTGTGCTTCCGGAGACATGCTCGGTGTTATACTCACCCCAAGATCTTTCTCCTTGAGTGAGGTTTGCAGTCTTTGGCCACCTAGCCTATACTCTGTCTGTGGTCTTCTGTGCCCCTCCCCCATCTTCATGACTTTGCATTTGGCAGGATTAAATTCGAGAAGCCATTTGCTGGACCAGGTGTCCAGTCTGTCCAGGTCTCTTTGAAGTCCTGCCTGGTCCTCATCAGATTTAATTCTCCTCATTAACTTCACATCATCTGCAAACAGGGACACTTCTGAGTCTAACCCTTCCGTCATGTCGTTCACATATACCAAAAATAGCACTGGTCCTAGGACCGACCCCTGTGGGACCCCGCTCGTCACAGGTGCCCACTGTGATACATCATTACGTACCATGACTCGTTGTTGCCTCCCTGTCAGGTATTCTCTGATCCATTGCAGTGCCCTTCCTGTTATATGCGCCTGATGCTCTAGCTTCTGCACTAATCTCTTGTGAGGAACTGTGTCAAAGGCCTTCTTGCAGTCCAAGAAGATGCAATCAACCCACCCCTCTCTCTCTTGTCTTACTTCTGTTATTTTATCATAAAACTCCAGAAGGTTTGTGACACAGGATTTGCCTTCCGTGAATCCGTGCTGGTTGGCATTTATACTCCTGTTCCGTTCCAGGTGCTCCACCACTCTCCTCCTGATAATCTTCTCCATAATTTTGCATACTATACACGTCAATGACACAGGTCTATAGTTTAGTGCCTCTTTTCTGTCTCCTTTTTTAAAAATGGGAACTACATTTGCCGTCTTCCATACCTCAGGTAGTTGCCCAGTTTCCAGGGATGTGTTGAAGATTGTGGTAAGTGGCACGCACAACATATCTGCTCCCTCTCTAAGGACCCACGGGGAGATGTTGTCTGGTCCCATTGCCTTTGAGGTATCGATGTCCCTTAGCAGTTTCTTCACCTCCTCCTCATCTGTATGTATGTCGTCCAACACTTGTTGGTGTATTCCTTGCTGGTGTCCCCGTCTGGTCTGTCCCCCCAGAGTCCTTCCTGTCTCTACTGTAAATACTTCCTTAAATCTGTGTGTGTGTGTGTGTGTGTGTGTGTGTGTGTGTGTGTGTGTGTGTGTGTGTGTGTGTGTGTGTGTGTGTGTGTGTGTGTGTGTGTGTGTGTGTGTGTGTGTGTGTGTGTGTGTATGTATGTATTGTATGTATGTACGTGTGTGTGTGTGTGTGTGTGTGTGTGTGTAAATCAACGTGGGTTAAGCTGTAGTAAATTCTGGTTAACAAATCTGAGTGAAGATAAGTTGGTAGAAATAAACAGGAAAGAGAGGATTAGTTACACTGCATATTGCCAGACTGATAATGACAAACATTTAACACGTTCCATCACAAGAAACTATTATAAAAGTAGATTAGGCTAGTGTGACTGATAGGAAACTCCAATATATGTGAATGACTCCTGTAAATGACTATATATGTGAATGACTCCTGTAAATGACTATATATGTGAATGACTCCTGTAAATGACTATATATGTGAATGACTCCTGTAAATGACTATATAATGACTATATATGTGAATGACTCCTGTAAATGACTATATATGTGAATGACTCCTGTAAATGACTATAAATGTGAATGACTCCTATAAATCAGTGAGAAAACAACTATGGGAATACAAGTGCACAAACACTGCTCTGATAGCTGGCATCCTTCAAGGCCGACCGGAACTGAAAATTGTCATCGTTCGTATTTTAATCCACTGTTTCGGCATTCTTCTACGTGCGTATGTAGATTCTTATTTCATATACGTGAAAGAGAGAGAGAGACAAAGAAAGAAAGTGTGTGTGAGTGTGCCTGCCTGTCTAACTGTCTACCAGCTGTGCACTACTCTTGCTTGAAGTGTACACTACTCTTGCTTGAAGTGTACACTACTCTTGCAGAAGTGTTTCATGCAGTTATTTTATCTTATTGTTTAACTCGATCTTGAGTGAATAGTTTAAAACACTAATTAAACTGACAACACAGAAAGAGCTCGGTGAGTAGTATTTACTGCAGAGTGACTTCGCTGTAAACTCACATCGTACGCTCGCCGATGACATAAGTTTTTTTATTATTGCTGCAAACAGTTTGCAGTTTTACACACACACACACACACACACACACACACACACACACACACACACACACACACACACACACACACACACACACACACACACACACACATAAAAGAAGCTTTTTTGTGTCCTTAAACGCTGCTGGGATTTTTCGAGCATAAAATTCGCTGAAATATAAGGTGCAACCGCAAGGGACGGTAACAGATCATAAATTGATGTGGGAGGAGGCGGTCAGGAGGAATGTGGCGTTGCCTCTCCAAGGGTGACGGGAAGACCCGTCTTAAGTCGGCTAACGCTTGTCAAGAAGTGACGATCGAGACGAAGGAACTGACTGATGGACAGTCTTAGTCTCAAGGTTGTCCGTTTTCCAATTTTTGGCGTCTCCTTTTTTCTGGTCTATCTAATCACTTACTATCTTAAAGTTGTTTCTGTGAATATGAATATATCTGTAGTTGCATGCTTTCTTTTTTTTTTAATTTTGCTGTTGTTACTCCTATTGCAGCTTCGAAAACAGAGTTTGGCTTCGTAATTCCATTTACAGATTTGAAAGATGAGTCGTTCACCTACCGCAGCCATGTTATAACACTGGCAATAATAAACTTGAACTCCTCTGTTACAAGTATCTTCATGTATATGCTGGTTAACACAGCACTGAGTGGGACATATGTTGTGAGTTGCTGTTAGAACTCTATCCTGCTACTTTTCTTTATAGTTTGGATGGTATTATGTTACTCCTGTCCAAGAGTTGATAGTGGAGCAGTTTGATGAGTAAATGGACAATTACTCTACTATTCCTGCTGTGTATGGTTATGGTTATATTGATTATTTTTGTTTGGAGATGGACTGGCTAAGCATGGGCTGGTAGACCTCCTGCAGGTCTCCTTTGTTCTTAAGATTAAATTTAAACTTGGGTCACCTTATATAGGAATCTGTAAAATGTGCTGTCCTTGTCTTTATTTTCTAATTGCCCTTGAAGATATGTGTATAAGCACATAAAAATGCTTAAATATTATGTATATATTCTTCTTCTTCTTCGAACAAACCGGCCTTATCCCACCCAGGCAGAGTGACCCAAAAAGAAAAAGAAAAGTTTCTCTTTTTAACTTTAATAATGTATACATGAGAAGGGGTGACTAGCCCCTTGCTCCCGGCATTTTCGTCGACTCTAACGACACGCATGGCTTACGGAGGAAGAATTCTGTGCCACGAAAATAGAAGAAAACCCAGTGGGGCGTATATGTAAATGCTTGTACATGCATCTGTAGTGTGACCTAAGTGTAAGTAGAAGTAGCAAGACGTACCTGAAATCTTGAATGTTTGTGAGACAGAAAAAAGACACCAGCAATAATACCGTCATGGAAAACAGTTACAGGCTTCTGTTTCACACTTATTTGGTAAGACGGTAGTACCTCCCTGGGTAGCTGCTGTCTACCAACCTAATACCTACAATTATATATAAATATATATATATATATATATATATATATATATATATAAATATATATATATATATATATATATATATATATATATATATATATATATATATATATATATATATATATATACATATATATACATATATATATATATATATATATATATATATATATATATATATATATATATATATATATATATATATATATATGGAGACAAATGGTTTTTAATACTTGACGTGCTGTTGGAGTGTGAGCAAAGTAACATTTATGAAGGGGTTCAGGGAAACCGGCAGGCCGGACTTGAGTCCTGGAGATGGGAAGTACAGTGCCTGCACTCTGAAGGAGGGGTGTTAATGTTGCAGTTTAAAAAGTGTAGTGTAAAGCACCCTTCTGGCAAGACAGTGATGGAGTGAATGATGGTGAAAGTTTTTCTTTTTCGGGCCACCCTGCCTTGGTGGGAATCGGCCAGTGTGATAATAAATAAAAAAAAATTATATATATACATAATATATATATATATAATATATTATATATATATACATAATATATATATATATATATATATATATATATATATATGCAAAACAACTACTGTGAAAGAATAGAAAAATTCCAAGCGCTTTCGTGACTACTCACATTATCAAGGACAATCGTTGTTCCTTGATAATGTGAGTAGTCACGAAAGCGCTATATATATATATATATATATATATATATATATATATATATATATATATATATATATATATATATATATATATATATATATATATATATATATATATATATATATATATATATATATATATATATATATATATATATATATATATATATATATATATATATATACATATATATATATATATATATATATATATATATACATATATATATAGCAGCAGACCCATTCGGGTTCCATGGTCTTGTGTGCCGTAAATCCGAGGGAAAGATTGCAAAACATGAGGAGGTTAATAACATTATCAAGAGGAGCCTCACAACAGCTGGATGCCCAGCAGTAAGGGAGCCACCCTAACTATGCAGATCTGATGGCAGCCAGAAGCGTCGAGATGGTATCACCCTTCAAGCCTGGACAGATGGGAAGCAGGTGGTGTGGGACTATACATGTGCATCTACCTTGGCTGATACCTATCTCCAATACACCAGGGAGGAAGGAGGGGCAGCTGCCAGCTTCAGGGAGTCCCAAAAGTCTAGAAAATATGAAGAACTTAACCATCATTATATGTTTGTTCCCATAGGCTCAGAGACCCTTGGCTCATGGGGAAAGAGTGCATCTAAATTCCTTAAGGAGCTGGGAAAAAGACTCATCAGGGTAACTAGGGATCCCAGGGCAGCTAGTTTTCTGTTCCAGCGGCTCAGTGCGGCTGTTCAAAGGGGTAATGCCTGCTGTGTTTTGGGCACATGCCCCAGCTCTGAGGAGCTGGATGAGATTTTCGCCTTATAATCGGTGATACACACGTAACATCATGTACCTTATATGCCACCTTTATATCAACAATGTATCTCTTAAATCTTCTGCACCATATTATGTAATAAAATATTCCTATTCGTAAAAAAAAAAAAAAATATATATATATATATATATATATATATATATATATATATATATATATATATATATATATATATATATATATATATATACATATATATATATATATATATATATATATATATATATATATATATATATATATATATATATATATATATATATATATATATATATATATATATATATATATATATATATATATAGAGGGTGTGGAAGGTAAGTTTGGGGTGCCAGGTGTAAATGATAATGGGAGCCCTTTGATTGAACTTTGTATAGAAAGGGGTTTAGTTATAGGTAATACATATTTTAAGAAAAAGAGGATAAATAAGTATACAAGATATGATGTAGGGCGAAATGACAGTAGTTTGTTGGATTATGTATTGGTAGATAAAAGACTGTTGAGTAGACTTCAGGATGTACATGTTTATAGAGGGGCCACAGATATATCAGATCACTTTCTAGTTGTAGCTACACTGAGAGTAAAAGGTCGATGGGATACAAGGAGAATAGAAGCATCAGGGAAGAGAGAGGTGAAGGTTTATAAACTAAAAGAGGAGGCAGTTAGGGTAAGATATTAGATGGGCTAATGAGAGCATAGGCAATGGGGTCGAAGAGGTATGGGGTAGGTTTAAAAATGTAGTGTTAGAGTGTTCAGCAGAAGTTTGTGGTTACAGGAAAGTGGGTGCGGGAGGGAAGAGGAGTGATTGGTGGAATGATGATGTGAAGAGAGTAGTAAGGGAGAAAAAGTTAGCATATGAGAAGTTTTTACAAAGTAGAAGTGATGCAAGGAGGGAAGAGTATATGGAGAAAAAGAGAGAGGTTAAGAGAGTGGTGAAGCAATGTAAAAAGAGAGCAAATGAGAGAGTGGGTGAGATGTTATCAACAAATTTTGTTGAAAATAAGAAAAAGTTTTGGAGTGAGATTAACAAGTTAAGAAAGCCTAGAGAACAAATGGATTTGTCAGTTAAAAATAGGAGAGGAGAGTTATTAAATGGAGAGTTAGAGGTATTGGGAAGATGGAGGGAATATTTTGAGGAATTGTTAAATGTTGATGAAGATAGGGAAGCTGTGATTTCGTGTATACGGCAAGGAGGAACAACATCTTGTAGGAGTGAGGAAGAGCCAGTTGTGAGTGTGGGGGAAGTTCGTGAGGCAGTAGGTAAAATGAAAGGGGGTAAGGCAGCCGGGATTGATGGGATAAAGATAGAAATGTTAAAAGCAGGTGGGGATATAGTTTTGGAGTGGTTGGTGCAATTATTTAATAAATGTATGGAAGAGGGTAAGGTACCTAGGGATTGGCAGAGAGCATGCATAGTTCCTTTGTATAAAGGCAAAGGGGATAAAAGAGAGTGCAAAAATTATAGGGGGATAAGTCTGTTGAGTATACCTGGCAAAGTGTATGGTAGAGTTATTATTGAAAGAATTAAGAGTAAGACGGAGAATAGGATAGCAGATGAACAAGGAGGCTTTAGGAAAGGTAGGGATGTGTGTGGACCAGGTGTTTACAGTGAAACATATAAGTGAACAGTATTTAGATAAGGCTAAAGAGGTCTTTGTGGCATTTATGGATTTGGAAAAGGCGCATGACAGGGTGGATAGGGGGGCAATGTGGCAGATGTTGCAGGTGTATGGTGTAGGAGGTAGGTTACTGAAAGCAGTGAAGAGTTTTTACGAGGATAGTGAGGCTCAAGTTAGAGTATGTAGGAAAGAGGGAAATTATTTCCCAGTAAAAGTAGGCCTTAGACAAGGATGTGTGATGTCACCGTGGTTGTTTAATATATTTATAGATGGGGTTGTAAGAGAAGTAAATGCGAGGGTCTTGGCAAGAGGCGTGGAGTTAAAAGATAAAGAATCACACATAAAGTGGGAGTTGTCACAGTTGCTCTTTGCTGATGACACTGTGCTCTTGGGAGATTCTGAAGAGAAGTTGCAGAGATTGGTGGATGAATTTGGTAGGGTGTGCAAAAGAAGAAAATTGAAAGTGAAAACAGGAAAGAGTAAGGTTATGAGGATAACAAAAAGATTAGGTGATGAAAGATTGGATATCAGATTGGAGGGAGAGAGTATGGAGGAGGTGAATGTATTCAGATATTTGGGAATGGACGTGTCAGCGGATGGGTCTATGAAAGATGAGGTGAATCATAGAATTGATGAGGGGAAAAGGGTGAGTGGTGCACTTAGGAGTCTGTGGAGACAAAGAACTTTGTCCTTGGAGGCAAAGAGGGGAATGTATGAGAGTATAGTTTTACCAACGCTCTTATATGGGTGTGAAGCATGGGTGATGAATGTTGCAGCGAGGAGAAGGCTGGAGGCAGTAGAGATGTCATGTCTGAGGGCAATGTGTGGTGTGAATATAATGCAGAGAATGTGGTGTGAATATAATGCAGAGGTGCGGGATTACCAAAACTGTTGTCCAGAGGGCTGAGGAAGGGTTGTTGAGGTGGTTCGGACATGTGGAGAGAATGGAGCGAAACAGAATGACTTCAAGAGTGTATCAGTCTGTAGTGGAAGGAAGGCGGGGTAGGGGTCGGCCTAGGAAAGGTTGGAGGGAGGGGGTAAAGGAGGTTTTGTGTGCGAGGGGCTTGGACTTCCAGCAGGCATGCGTGAGCGTGTTTGATAGGAGTGAATGGAGACAAATGGTTTTTAATACTTGACGTGCTGTTGGAGTGTGAGCAAAGTAACATTTATGAAGGGGTTCAGGGAAACCGGCAGGCCGGACTTTAGTCCTGGAGATGGGAAGTACAGTGCCTGCACTCTGAAGGAGGGGTGTTAATGTTGCAGTTTAAAAACTGTAGTGTAAAGCACCCTTCTGGCAAGACAGTGATGGAGTGAATGATGGTGAAAGTTTTTCTTTTTCGGGCCACCCTGCCTTGGTGGGAATCGGCCAGTGTGATAATAATAATAATAATATATGTATATATATAGGCAGAACTTGCGATATATATATATATAATTTCGCCATATTCTGAACTTAACGAAAAAAATATATTGTGTTTGTTTAGTACTAAATTACTGTAAACGTATTTAAAATATATTTACTTGGGTTGGGCTAAAATAAATTGCTCTTGTTATAATAAGGTTAGGTAAGTTTTCTAAGATATATATATATATATATATATATATATATATATTGACCAGTTTTACATATTCGGCACGACATATATATTTATATATATATATATATATATATATATATATATATATATATATATATATATATATATATATATATATATATATATATATATATATATATATATATATATATATATATATATATATGCAAAATAACCACATTGAGAAATGAATGTGTGTGTGTGTTCATGTGCATATGTATACACATATATATAATTTTTTACACATATAATTCACCTAATTATCATGACAATAGATCTCTAGTTCTTTTGCTCCCTGTCAGTCTCTTGTGTCAACCAGTCTGTGCTGTGACCTTTGACCCACAGAAAATACACTCACAAGGTCGCCCACACAAATACCTGAAATGGAAACTAATTTCCCTGTCATTATTAATTCAACATAAAAGCGCCAGTGTTTGTGTGGCGTCCAGAAGTTATAAAAGTTCTACCTCATAACTTTCACCCACTGAGACTCGCTGCCACGACATCCCAGGGCAAGACACATGGTATTGCAAGACACATGGTATTGCAACAAACATCGTATTGCAGTGTTTATGGTGCATATTTTCCATTGAAGAGACATGAGTTAATGTAATGTTAGTCACTACAACTCTATGGATTTTATTTCCTCTCTTTATGATTTGTATTATTCTTCCTCTCTTTAAGGTTTACTTACTGAGTCTTTAAGCTCGATGATTTTGTGAGTTTTGTGCTGTGTGTGTGTGTGTGTGTGTGTGTGTGTGTGTGTGTGTGTGTGTGTGTGTGTGTGTGTGTGTGTGTGTGTGTGTGTGTGTGTGTATGTGTGTGTGTGTGTGTGTGTGTGTGTGTGTGTGTGTGTGTATGTGTGTGTGTGTGTGTGTGTGTGTGTGTCTGTGTGTGTGTGTGTGTGTGTGTGTGTGTGTGTGTGTGTGTGTGTGTGTGTGTGTGTGTGTGTGTGTGTGTGTGTGTGTGTGTGTGCGTTAGTTACTGTATAGTGGGGTATGTTTGTGGTTACGTCCATAACTTGTTACAAATGTGGATGAACTTAAGCATATATGTGTAAGTACTTCTATTCATATATATATACGCTTCATATTCATGCCCATACATCTGTGAATATATACAATAAATTGTCTCGTTCTTTGTGCAGTTACGTGTTATATTTTAGAATCCTCAAGTTTGATTCTTGTCCAGCATTTATCTCAGTGTGCAAAGCATCTCTTTCAACAATGAAATTGGTTGTGTACGTGAAGCTAGAGAGACGGAGAACTCGCGTACGTACTGCTGAAAAACCCGACCAGAGGTTGCGTAAGGGTCATCGTGATAATTTATACTCTCACATTCCTTGGATACTCAGGCGCCTAAGTTTTATTCACATTTATAACTCTTTTATTTATAAACATTACATCTAAATTTATAACAGTAAAGTTTTCATGACTGTCTTAATGGAGATAAATGGTATAAAATACCGACACGATGGAAAAGTAGACACAAATGTAGTATAATGCCATCCTTTATCAATACGTTTCGCCCACACAATGGGCTTTATCAGATCTCAGATCTGTTTGTGACTTGATAAAGACCACTCTGTGGTCCTGCTTTTCCACCATGGTTAACGTTGTCTTCACTAGTCCAAATGTTTTCTCAAGTTGATGCACTTCTGCACCCGCTGTAAATAACCATTGTTAGACTGTCCAGCACTGAGATTGTCATGTCGTACAGGATGCTGTGTATCAAGGTGAGATGACGGAGGAGCTCTGAACCTCACCTTGAGAATGGAGACTTATGTGAAGGTCAGTGTGATGAATTGAGGATCCCAAATGACGTGGATCTGACCTAGTATTGCATGTGAGTGTCACTGTGGTGGAACGATGGCCCTAGGCACTATGAATCCGATTCTTTGTGCTCTGTGAAGGTCATGTAGTAGTGTGATAGCCCTAGGCACTGCGAATTTGACCTAGTGTTTCCTGCGAAGGGAAGGTCCCAGGTGCGGCATACCTGACCCAGTGTAGCTTGCTGGGGCTGTGAAAAAGTGGTCCAAGTGACCGTGCATCAGTAGATCTTATCAAGCTGTGAATAAGTAACTCAGGTATTCCCTGAGGAGAGTGTCATCATACCATCAATACAATGCCCCAAGCAAGTCTCACACTCGGAACTCGTCCTACAAGTGTACATACTTTTCCCACAACGTTCCAACAATTTTCAACAGCAGCAGCATATTAGCGGACAGTTATGATTATTTTATGTGAAGTACTTAAAATTATGTGGGCCATTTAGCGTAAGAAATGGTGGAAGCTCACTCCTCCATTCACGTTTACGAGACAGACTCCTAACTAACAACAGTAGTGAGAATATAAGCAGAGCGATCAGTAGGTAATGAGTGTAAGTGAATGTAGCAGTCAGTATGATGAGTGTAAGTCGTGAGAGTAGCCGTATGGTAACTGTGCTTTCCAATACCACAGTCGTAACATTATGAAGCCGTAAACACTGATTCATTCGACGATTATTTAGTGCAATCAACTCAGACTATATAGATACTTAGCATGTTATTTGTTTGGACTTGAAATAATCATCTCAGATGAACAAGGGCTCTTCGAACTCTGCTCGGTATATATTTTCTTCATATACTAAGAACACTGAAACTTGGAGAGAGTTTACAAAGCATATTAGACCAATCGTGGAATACACAGTGGTATTGTAGTGTCCAAACATTAAAAAGTTATATTATTAGCACAGTCAGGATTTTTTGTTTTCAAAATAGTTCCTCAGGCTAAAAATTAAGAAAACCGTTAAATTATTCTTGTTGACTGAAAGAATGTGTTTACGAAGACACATATTAAGACATATTAGAAAAGGTTTCAATCCTGGAACTTTGATCACAAGTGAAACATCTTTTGAAATCACCTTGTCCGTATTAATTTTTAAGATTTATATCACTAATAAAAGATAAGAAGAGATATGAGAATCACATACATGACCATATAAGATTTAGATTTAATACGTAGTTGTAACAGTAGGTATGATTTGGCTCATTTGACCAGGAATAAAGTGTCACCTCTCGTAATCAATTCAGTAGCGGCTTCAGTTGTCAAGACTCGACCCCCGCAACCGTAAGCAGGGTGATTACACACACACGTACACACACACATGAGCGTGTTATGACCTGAGCCACAACCTCCACCCACAATCTGGTTTACTTCCTCCGTCCACCACCACAAGCTCACTTTCCACCAGTGACCTGGCAAGTGACCCTGGTCCTAGTTCTCCGTCTATAGCCGTACCTTCATCCTTAGCCATAGCTTGACATACACCTTCCATCCATGAACTGGTCGACAATCCACATCCATTATAATGGCTATTCCTTCAATTCCAGTATGAGCCTCACTGTGTTTTCTTAAATATGAATTCTCACAGCCAATTGGATTATCAAGGTAATGCTTCCAGGCACCACATTATACTGACTAGCCTCCTGGAGTTTCTTGGCCACCTTTGTGTGCCTTAATGGAGATTTTTCTTATAACCTTCATAGTGTGCTGGAATGCCTTCTTTGAGTGTGTTCGTGTGTTGGGACTCTTTCTTACCCTGTTTTCACCTAGATTTTCCGACCTCTGGAAGTTTACAGAGACACCTCTTCCTGTGCCCTCTTGTAGAATCTTCTCAACATATGAAGGAGTGTACTAAGTAACCTTTGAATATCTTCGTCGAAATACCTCTTACATTTTGTCATTCCAAGATTTACGGGTACCATTATCATTTTAACGTTATCAGCCACTTCATTGTAGATTCAGCATCCTAATCAGTTGTAATTTATCAACTCACTTCCATTGCAACATCATCAGTCTACCTCTGTTGCAGCGTCATCATCCCACCTTCGTTGCAGGTTTCATACCTGAAAACTGATGCTTGGAGAAAGCAAAAGTTTAGCAAGCAATATCGGTGATTTATGCTGGATTTAATTAATTTGTTTGCACCTCTCGAGTGAAGAGAAAAACTTTATACAGCTTTCACTATTTCCATCAGTAGGTTCCCGGGCCCTAGATACTACTGTCAGGTGTTAAAAGTATGAACAGTGTTGGATCTGCTATGACAATAACAAACTCGCTAATGGCGCTAATTCTGAAAGTAGCCATGGACTCTATGAGGAAACATATTTTACATTACCATTCTGAGAACTTTTCTCACTTATTATACGTATATATGACGGTTTCTATTGTTCGAGTGTTTTTCTGCAAATTTTCCCCTTGGAGAGAAGCAAAAACTGGCAAGCAGGTCAGTGTTGTACGTGGAACTTAAAATGATATAATTGTCAATTTGATATTTTGAGACCTTCACTAACAAAATTGCATTTGCCCTTATACACTGCACCTTGCACATTTCTTCTATCTTGTAGCTCTGTTTTTCTTACTGTATATAAACAGAGCGTCACAGTGACTGAGTAGCCTCGCCATGGTCAATTAATTAATGTGGTGCCAGTCACGTGTGATAACCCTGGGAAAGATTTTTTTTTCATTTAAACAGTGCTAAGGTGTTCACATATCTCGAGACTCAAGTAAGCAAAGTATTTCGCCAATCTTCCTCCCGTTCTAGTGAAAATCTTGAACAGGAGTCAAAAATATTTTTTGTATTGTTTATCTTGCCACCTGACGGTGTGTTTCAAAGGTCTCCTTGACTCTTCCTTCATCTTCTCGCCGGTCATTGATTTAACAGTTTTTTCCCTCGACTTGTTTAATTTTGTCATGAGCTGTCTCTTACTCTTTGCAATGTTGATTCAACAATAGTTCCGATAAGTGATTGCTTTAAATTATGGAGAGTTTGTAGATTACTCTGGTCGTGTGTTCTTAGTTTACCGCGAGTGCTACTGTCTGTCTGCCCATTTTTGTAATGCGTAATTACAACTACCATTCTTACGCAACGCAAAATTCCCAAACAAGTTAAAATTCTATGTCATTCTGCAACGCCTGGTTGATCAGGCGTTGATCCACCATGAGGCCTGGTCACAGACTGGGCCGCGGGGGCGTTGACCCCCAGAACTCTCTCCAGGGAAACTCCAGGTAATCAAAATTAGATACGAAAACAGAGAAATCTTTCATTAAAATAAAGCAGAAGAATTAACTTAATGCTGACCCCGTTCACTCCAATCACCTGTGTTCACATAATTTACGTGTCTTTCCTCTTTAATTTTACCGCCATAATCGTCATTAAATGTTGTCAGAGGAGTTAAGAAAAATATTTCAGCATTAAACTTCCAAGTCATTATAAGTCTCAGAACACCAACATTCTTTTGAAGCAAGAATATGTAAAAAAAGTAGAATATTTAAGACAGCAGAGAGAAAAGATTTCCATAGTAATGGTAGAATAAAACCACATGGTAACAGTTGGCATTATTCCCATATTATTCCATGATTCTTTGGTACTAGTACGCAGGAATCCCATGATATTTGGTAATTCTCTGGAACTAGTGGGAGCAATGGTGCCATTAGGCATGCTTTCCTGATCTTAATGGTGTTACTACGAACGATTCCCATAATATAGCCAGCCATTGACCACATGTTACCTGAGTAAGCGCTTATACAAAGCAGGATGTTGGTGTTTTCTTCACTCTAAAACAGGACAGGTATTTCTTGACACATAGTCAGAGTGATAGTAGCAGACGACTCACGGTGCTCGGTGTTCCTTTGTAAGCTCTCTATACGAAACAGATTTCTCGTCAGAGTTGAAGGTATCACAATTCCACATGGAACTTTACATAAAAAAAATTGCTATCGCAGTATTTCTAGTATTATATAAAAAAGTAGATGACTATGGCAAGATTTTATCCAGTGATAATAGATATATAAAGAAAATCAAATCTATAAAATTTCCATTCATAGACTAAGGTTGAAATTATGTGATGGTAATATTATATGTTAAACAAATACCCTCATACTCTTGTTTACGTATGGGTGCCGATTATTATTATCATGATTATTGTTATTATTATCAGAGGGGAAGCGCTAAATACATAGGAGTTATACAGCGGATGGAGAATGGGAGGGAATCAGGATCGATCCAAGGACAGGAAGGACAAGTGAGGAGCCCCTCAGATCCATCCAGGCGTCTCAGCTGGGAGGCCTGAACGTCTAATGGAAAATAACTTCAAAAATATTTATTCAGAATTTTTGGCTGCTCTTATATGCAGTTTAGTGCAGAGAGAACAAAAGGGAGAATACATCAGTTCTGTCTCAGCAGGACTAGTATGGAATTCGTGTTTTTGTACTGGTCAGGACATGGGTTATACACAAAAAACGTCAGGATGGTTGGGAAGTGTCAGTGAGTTGCAAGAACTGATTACTCCTTTAGAGATAAAATAAATTTAAGAAAGCAGAGCATTGTTCTCTACTTCAGTGTCTTGTTGACAGATGAAAGCCATATATTTTTTTTTAATTTCTTTAAAAATTCATTTCTTGCAGAAGAATGGCGGTAACATTTAAAACGAGTTGTATACATTACGTTAAGTCAAGCGCACGAGGACTGGAGATAACGAACACCCCTCCTCTCTGGGGTTCTCTGTGATGATCAAGTAAGTTAAAAAAAATGCCCATTAATCAAGTACCCACTTAATAACCTCGACGAACTTTAAATCGTCCGTATCCAAGGCCATCTTTGCTGCGGATGATGTTGTCTAGTGGGACAGATGAGGCATCGTGGCAGAGCAGTGCGTGACAGAGTCAAGTCAGTCCCCGCTACGCCACCGTCAGAAGCACACATATACACAGCAGCTCGCAACCTACACACACACAAGTCTTCCTGCCTCCCTAGAGCGGTTTCTCGCTCAGAATGGGATGCCGGGACTTCTATCGTCTTAGTGGAGACTATTACTTTTATTTTGGACTTATGAGAAACAAATAACTGTGTGGAAAACTCTTTACATATATATTTTTTTCATCGGTAAGGCTGGAAGAATTTTGGAAAACAAATAGAAAAGACATGGAACAGGAGAACTTCAAAATGATGGATCTGTGGTAAACGAAAAGCTGGAAACTCAAGCTTTCTCTTGCTTTCCCCTCGCTGTGGAGGAAAATAAAAGTGAATTTGTGACTGATAAGACAATATATAGTATATATGAAGAGGCTTCCGTTGAATGCTGTCTAATAATCTTGTCAAAAATTCGTATGGTGACGAACGCTTGTAGTAGATATCTGAGTGTTATCTTCGACATCTTTGACGAAGAAGCGGCATCTCAACTTATCACAAATCTACATAATCTATTTTTTAACGTTACGGAACTACTTGCCCCACTGAACTGCCCGAACCTGTTCAAGATTGTATGAGTGACTTCAAGGTGCTCAGAGAGTATCATTTGGCACGTATGTCAATTATAACACTACAGCTAACACAGAGAATCCTGCAGCAGCTGAAGGTACACACGCAAGGTAAGTTGAACACCTCCTTGACCTTGCATCACCTTTCGAAATTATCTGAAATAAATAATGTAGCCTTCATGTGCTTGCTTTGTCCCGCTAATGACTGTAATTGCTAGAAATTATAACTATTATATCAACCACCTGCAAATATTACACTTCCAATTACACTTTTTAATTCTCTCTTTCTCTCTCCTGGGGCCTGAGGCATCTCACGTGGTCCTGGAAACCAAATAATACTCATATTCAATTATCTTATTACCCCCATTCTCTTATTTTATATATTTAACCTCTCCGTACCAGAATTGATACCACAAATATTTATAAACAGTATAAGCATTTTGTAACTAATGTTCGTAGCATTTTTCAAAATTAATAAAAGATTTTGTGCAATTAGATAATAGTAATTTATAAAGGCAGGGATACCTGAATGTTCAAATATCGAAGGATGGGTTTGGATTACGACACATGACAGCATAAACCCTTATTTTAAGAACGTCTCGCTTAAAAAGGAACTTCATGAGGTTCGTAAAATATGTAAATAACTCCTAACATAGTGTGTCCGGTCATGCGAACAATGAAGTGAGCCCCTGGGTTAAGTGACTTGTGCTGAGGCACGGGTGAGGTCACTTGACGGCAGGTGATGTAGAATTTTAGTTAAGAGGTTTCACAAGCATTACCGCACCCTGGATTTGCTCTCTAGTATCACAGGTCTTGAAGTAGGTTTCCATATATTTTTTTCTTTATTGACATAATCATTTTCGTGTAATACGAGTCGGACTCTGTCCACGGCCATACATTGCAGTTTTGTCTTTATGTATTACACACACATTGTTGATGTTAGTCTACACTCATGTTTATTCTAACAGTCATGCCTTGAGAACACGGACTATCTCACCTACATAAAATTTATTGCACCCAGCGCAAGGAATGGTGGCGACTCCAGCTAAGATGCTAAATATATTGAAGATACAGGGTATAGTTATGTAATTAATGGTTTTCGATCAAATCACAAACATATTAATGGAATATGGTGTTTGTTCGATGATGCTATAAAGACAGCTAGAGTGCATTCATGCTAGCTAAACCTTCCACTCAAATTGTCGGGCGTTACTTGTCAGCATGTGACCTCACTAACGCAGCATAACCCAGGTCCTCAACTCACTCTTCATCTGACCGGAATGACTATATAAGGGGTACTTTTACGTGTTTTGTGTAACTTGATAAGGCGTCCCTTAAAACGAAACATCGTTATAATGGGTTATTGTCGATTAACAGCCTATTCGACCTACCAAGAACGGGGTTGATATCACAAATGGCGCATCCGACCTACCAAGAACGGCGTTGATATCACCAATTGAATATCTACTATTTGTGCTCAAATGTATTATTTTAATGATTGCATGTTCGCTGAGAGGATGGGTGGGGCCACTTAATAGTCTCACCCTCTGGGTAACTTATGAAATTTTTTCACTGGTGTCAACGGAAATCTTCGTTGTACTCTTATGAGAAGTTGCGCCTTTGTGTTGTCCTCCAGACATCTACTCAGTACCCGAAGTCCTTCAAACATCTTTACAGTACCTGAAGCCTTCCAAATATCATAGTATCTGAGTTCCTCCACGTATAATCACAGTATCTGAGGTCCTCCACATATATTCACATTATCTGAGGTCCTCCACATATATTCACAGTATTTGAGGTCCTCCACATATATTCACAGTATCTGGGTTCCACATATATTCACAGTACTTGAAGTCGTCCGGTCATCTTCACAGTACCTTAGCTCCTCCAGACATCTTTACACAGCCAATTTCACACCTGCGGGCCGCTAGCAGCAACAGCCTGGTTCATGAGGCGCTCAACAAAGAGGTCTGACCTCAGGCTGTGCTGCAAAGGCAGAATAACTTTCAACGCTGGTCTCAGACATAAGAACATAAGAATGGAGGAACACTGCAGAAGGCCTATTGGCCCATACAAGGCAGGTCCTTATCAAAACCACCCCTACCCAAAGCTACCCAAGAATTTACACCCTTACCCAAGACACCAATCAAACCCAGCCCCTCCCACTCATATATTTGTCCAATGCTTATGCAACACATGGGAATCTTTATTCTTCAATAAAGATTCCCATGTGTTGCATAAGTGTCTCAATTCTTCAACTTGTCGGTTTTCAAAACCATTCATCACACACATTTGTCCAATCTCTTTTTAATTAAAGCTACCCAAGGTCCTAGCCTCGATCACCCTCCTCGGAAGATGGTTCCACACATCCACAACTCTGTTCGAAAACCAGTACTTACCTATGTCCTTTCTAAATCTGAATTACATGTCTCGGATATCATCACTGCACACTCATCACTTACCCAACATCTCCATCTCAATGTTTATGAAATACAAACTCAGACATAAAATCCACGTGGCAACAAAATTATAATTTAAGGAGCCTTTTTTTAATATTCCTTCGTACAAAATGATATTGCAGTAAAAATGTTAACATTTTTCCAATGTCAAATTTACTGGATAAAGTTCTGCTTGAGTGATTCTCGGTGCGGATAAAAAAGAAAGGTAATTAATTATTAAACATTTATAAAAGAATAAAACAATGTAAGAAAAAGAAAAAAAAAGCGTTAACACACACACACACACACACACACACACACACACACACACACACACACACAATCTCTTTAGTAGAGTTTATCCGCCCCCAAAAAAATCTTGTTATTAATTTTAAACTTTGCCAGCTGACTGGACCGCGACATTCACGTGAGAAAGTGACTCGAGAAATTTGTTTAACCTGAGACATAATTCAGTGATGGCTGTTGCACTGATGTCTCTTGATTCATCTGTGAATTGTGTGGGACGACTTGTGCGGTTTGCGAATTTATTCAGCATTTTTTTTTAGGTGTGTATATTATCTTTTGTACATTGGTATGTTTTACGTGTACATGCTCACTTAGGTGTACTCACCTAGTCGATTCTAAAGGGGTCAGTTCAGTGCTTAAACAGTTTGTTTATCGCCATCGATTGCTTTTACAAAATCCAAACATCCTTGGCTTTATCGTACCTGTGTGTGAAGCTTCTTAGTGAACTTGCTTTCATCACTTCCACGTCGAGATTATTCTACTTTCTAACTACCACGAAACTAGAGGAAACACTTCTTGACCTCATTGATAAACACAGGCAGTGTTAGTTTCTTCCTTTCACACGGATCAATTTTACAGGCTAAGAGCTGTTATCCAACCCCAACTTATTTCAAAACCCAGCCGTATATGTAGTATAATACAACCCTCCAGGATGCCACTTACAACAATCGACTACACCCAGGTACCTACTTACTGCTAGGTAAACAGGGACAGCAGGTGTAAGGAAACTTGCTCAACGTTTTCACCCGTACCAGGGATCGAACCACATACACTTGGCATGTGAGCTGAGTGCGATTCCAACCGAGCTACTGGACACTATTTAATCAGTTCGCCTGTATTCTCCCTGTCAGTCAATGCTTATGTATAATTCACACCTATTGGTCATGTCATTTCTGGTTCTCTTGTTTTCCGAAGTACAATTCACTTATCTCTGGATTTTTATGCTGTTTGAACGAGCTCGGTCAGGTGCTGCATACTCTACGACGGGCCTGATATGTAATACGTAGAGAGCTCTCTGTGTCGCTCTGAGATTCCTAAGGATTAGTCTTAGGTTCGTTAGTCTCGAAAAAGCCGCTGAACTTATTCGGTTAATTCTGGTCTCTATTAATATGCTCGGTATTATGGTTACTACTAAGTCTATCTAGTGGAAACAGCACCGGTCTTAGTACTGATCCTTGTGGCACCCTATTCCGCTCTTTCGCCCAATGAAACACTTCTTCCCTAACATTCAGTTTGTCTTCTTTTTGTCAAGGGGTGAACATCACACCAAAAATCTTGCTCTAAAAGTGCACAACTCATATAATATCAGCAGCGTACTCAAGGTACCCCTAAGAAGAAAAATAAAAGCCACAATGCTATGACTAAAACAGCTCACAACTAACCGACGATTTATACAGGAAACATTAGGCGTCGTTTGGGTCTGTGACTGGACAGTTATCAAGTCAGGGGAAAGTTAGAAAAAATAGGAGAAAGAATCTGAGATTAGTAACAGTAATATGGGAAGATTATATATTAAGAAACGAGGCCAGGAGCTAAGACTCAGTGCTCGCAAATATAGATCGGTTAGCAAATGAATGCATACTCAATGTACGGAGAAGCACGCGCACACGCAAGTATTCAAAATATACACATGTGCTGTATGCTAACACAAAAATGTATACATGTATTTGTAACGAAACGTCAGAGGATGTTGAACATCATAAATCGACATATTTGCAACATCACATAAAGATGGTGAATGTGGAGGGAGGGTCAGGAGGTGAGGCCAAATGGAAGGAAATCAGAGAAGGGTAAGAGGAGATAGATAATGAGAAGGAAGAGAGAAAGTTTATTTAGGAACAAGTACACATAAGTACGGTTACACATATATATCTATTCTTAGGCATTAGACATAAAACATCAACATATCTGTACCACTTAGCTCTGTTGGGAAGGATTTTGTTAAGTAATCTTGTTTCAAAATATTCCATGTACTAATTAGTAAGGACAGGTGAGAGAGGATTTCCCATTGCCATACCAAACTTCTGAGTGTAAAACTCACCATTAAACACAAACTTTACATCAACAATGATAGCAGGTACTAGCAGTGTTAGTCAGTTTAATATCTTTACTATGTCCCCCATACCCATCCTGTGGGCGGTAGTCAAAAGATTACAGAGGTACATAATGGGTCCAGGGACTGGACCCCAAAGTTATGTTAGCTGAAATAGTTACAAAGTTAATGAACTCCAGGAGACCTGGTTACAATCATGGCAAGTTACAAAAGTAATGAATCAGCCTCACTCCTGTACATGGTTACAATCATGAACAAATTACAAAGTAATGAGCCACTGATACGTCCACACCTGGTCACAATTGTAATGAGTTATAAATACAAATATTAAGTGGGTCATACACCCACACGAGCGCACACGCACACACATACACATACGAGGGCGCACACACAGACACATGCACACGAGCGTACAAATATATGCATACACACAAGCACGCACACCCACACCCACACACACACACACACACACATAAGGAGAGCAGTCGTAGAGCCAGAAACGAATATGCACAGATAAGAAGGGACGCCCAACGACAATATGAAAACGACATAGCAGCGAAAGTCAAATCTGACCCGAAACTTTTATACAGCCACATCAGAAGGAAAACAACAGTCAAGGACCAGGTAATCAGGCTAAGGAAGGAAGGAGGAGAGACAAGAAATGACCGTGAAGTATGTGAGGAACTCAACAAGAGATTCAAAGAAGTGTTCACAGAGGAGACAGAAGGGGCTCCAGAAAGACGGAGAGGTGGGGCACACCACCAAGTGCTGGACACAGTGAACACACCCGAGGAAGAAGTGAAGAGGCTTTTGAGTGATCTAGATACCTCAAAGGCAATGGGGCCAGATAACATCTCCCCATGGGTATTGAGAGAGGGAGCAGAGGCGTTATGTGTACCCCTAACAACAATATTCAATACATCTATCGAAACAGGGAGATTGCCTGAGGCATGGAAGACAGCAAATGTAGTCTCAATCTTTAAAAAAGGAGACAGACATGAAGCACTAAACTACAGACCAGTGTCACTGACATGTATAGTATGCAAAGTCATGGAGAAGATTATCAGAAGAGTGGTGGAACACCTAGAAAGGAATGATCTCATCAACAGCAGCCAACATGGTATCAGGGATGGGAAATCCTGTGTCACAAACCTACTGGAGTTCTATGACATGGTGACAGCAGTAAGACAAGAGAGAGAGGGGTGGGTGGATTGCATATTCTTGGACTGCAAGAAGGCGTTTGAAACAGTTCCACACAAGAGATTAGTGCAAAAACTGGAGGACAAAGCAGGGATAACAGGGAAGGCACTACAATGAATCAGGGAATACTTGTCAGGAAGACAGCAGCGAGTCGTGGTACGTGGCGAGGTGTCAGAGTGGGCACCTGTGACCAGCGGAGTCCCACAGGGGTCAGTCCTAGGACCAGTGCTGTTTCTGGTATTTGTGAACGACATGACAGAAGGAATAGACTCCGAGGTGTCCCTGTTTGCAGATGACGTGAAGTTGATGAGAAGAATTCACTCGATCGAAAACCAGGCAGAACTACAAAGGGATCTGGACAGGCTGCAGACCTGGTCCAGCAATTGGCTCCTGGAGTTCAGCCCCACCAAGTGCAAAGGCATGAAGATTGGGGAAGGGCAAAGAAGACCACAGACAGAATACAGTCTTGGGGGCCAGAGACTACAAACCTCACTCAAGGAAAAAGATCTTGGGGTGAGTATAACACCAGGCACATCTCCTGAAGCGCACATCAACCAAATAACGGCTGCAGCATATGGGCGCCAAGCAAACCTCAGAACAGCATTCCGACATCTTAATAAGGAATCGTTCAGGACCCTGTACACCGTGTACGTTAGGCCCATATTGGAGTATGCGGCACCAGTTTGGAACCCACACCTAGCCAAGCACGTAAAGAAACTAGAGAAAGTGCAAATGTTTGCAACAAGACAAGTCCCAGAGCTAAGAGGTATGTCTTACGAGGAGAGGTTAAGGGAAATCAACCTGACGACACTGGAGGACAGGAGAGATAGGGGGGACATGATAACGACTTACAAAATACTGAGAGGAATTGACAAGGTGGACAAAGACAGGATGTTCCAGAGACTGGACACAGCAACACGGGGACACAGTTGGAAGCTGAAGACACAGATGAATCACAGGGATGTTAGGAAGTATTTCTTCAGCCACAGAGTAGTCAGGAAGTGGAATAGTTTGGGAAGCGATGTAGTGGAGGCAGGATCCATACATAGCTTTAAGCAGAGGTACGATAAAGCTCATGGTTCAGGGAGAGTGACCTAGTAGCGACCAGTGAAGAGGCTGGGCCAGGAGCTTGGACTCGAGCCCTGCAACCTCAACTAGGTGAGTACACACACACACACACACACACACACACACACACACACAGAAGTACAAAGGGATCTGGACAGGCTACAGATCTGGTCCAGCAATTGGCTCCTGGAGTTCAACCCCAACAAGTGCAAAGTCATGAAGATTGGGGAAGGGCAAAGAAGACCGCAGACGGAATACAGTCTAGGGGGCCAGAGGCTACAAACCTCACTCAAGGAAAAAGATCTTGGGGTGAGTATAACACCAGGCACATCTCCTGAAGCGCACATCAACCAAATAACTGCTGCAGCATATGGGCGCCTAGCAAATCTCAGAACAGCATTCCGACATCTTAATAAGGAATCGCTCAGGACACTGTACACCGTGTACGTTAGGCCCATATTGGAGTATGCGGCACCAGTTTGGAACCCACACCTAGCCAAGCACGTAAAGAAACTAGAGAAAGTGCAAAGGTTTGCAGCAAGACTAGTCCCAGAGCTAAGAGGTATGTCCTACGAGGAGAGGTTAAGGGAAATCAACCTGACGACACTGGAGGACAGGAGAGATAGGGGGGACATGATAACGACTTACAAAATACTGAGAGGAATTGACAAGGTGGACAAAGACAGGATGTTCCAGAGACTGGACACAGCAACACGGGGACACAGTTGGAAGCTGAAGACACAGATGAATCACAGGGATGTTAGGAAGTATTTCTTCAGCCACAGAGTAGTCAGGAAGTGGAATAGTTTGGGAAGCGATGTAGTGGAGGCAGGATCCATACATAGCTTTCAGCAAAGGTATGATAAAGCTCACGGTTTAGGGAGAGTGACCTAGTAGCGGCCAGTGAAGAGGCTGGGCCAGGATCTATGACTCTACCCCTGCAACCTCAACTAGGTGAGTACACACACACGTACAACAGGCCTAGTGTCTAGTCGACATGTGCCTAGGACAAAATAGTAACTAACTAACACATTTACGTGATTACATTTAACATACACAGTAACATATGTGTAAATTACCTGGGAGAGAGAGGACTGAGGCAGTGGGGTAAAGAAACAGAAAGACGGAGGGGAAGAAGGCGAAGACAGGAAGAATGGAGGACATAAAAAAACGAGAGTGGAAGCCAAACACAGGGAGAAGGAGGAGGTTAAAGAAGAGAGGGCAAAGGCGCTGCCCGAATACCATCAGCAGTTACTAGTGGCCTGGGGCGCTGCTGGAGGGGGGGGGGAGGTGAGAGGAGGGTCCGGATGGAAGGGGAAGCTGGAGGAGGGAGAGAGATGGGAAGGATGCTGTGAGAAGGAAGGGAGGTAGGGGTAGGTGGAAGGAGCAGAGGGGTAGTAGGAAAGCAGAAGGATAGGGTAGAGGACTGCAGACACGCACTGAAAGATGGAGAAAAAAAGAGAAGGATGATGGAGGATGAGGAGGGGAAATAACTCGAACACCGTCACAAGTATTTTTTCTTTTCATATATAAAAAAATACGGGAAACCCTGCAATGTGTGGCTACACTGTTCTACATGACAGTAACATGTTGGTAATAAGAGCAATTTACATTCTCTACCATTCGTCGTCACATGCACAAGGTTTTGTAGATGAGGTAATGAAATCTGTCTGCATTAGCTGGGAGATTTCAGCTTAGCAATGATGAAATCGTCAGGAATTCAACTATGGATTCAGTAGCTACGGCAGTATCACAAAGTTTCACTCCGGCTGGCCTGGAGTTACTATTATCTGGGAATTGCCATCTTTCTGGATGGCCTGTCACTCGAGCGTGCAAACATACACCGGTTCACATACGCATGCACACCCACACACACACACACACACACACACACACACACACACACACACACACACACACACACACACACACACACACACCAGTCTGCAGTATGCAGCACCAGTCTGGAACCCACACCTGGTCAAGCACGTCAAGAAGTTAGAGAAAGTACAAAGGTTTGCAACAAGGCTAGTCCCAGAGCTCAGGGGAATGTCGTACGAGGAAAGGTTGAGGGAAATCGGATTGACGACACTGGAGGACAGAAGGGTCAGGGGAGACATGATAACGACATACAAGAGACTGCGGGGAATAGACAAGGTGGACAGAGATAGGATGTTCCAGAGATGGAACACAGAAACAAGGGGTCACAACTGGAAGCTGAAGACTCAGACGAGTCACAGGGACATTAGGAAGTATTTCTTCAGTCATAGAGTCGTCAGGAAGTGGAATAGCCTAGCAAGTGAAGTAGTGGAGGCAGGAACCATACATAGTTTTAAGAAGAGGTATGACAAAGCTCAGGAAGCAGAGAGGGAGAGGACCTAGTAGCGATCAGTGAAGAAGCGGGGCCAGGAGCTGAGTCTCGGCCCCTGCAACCACAATTAGGTGAGTACACACACACACACAATGACATTGGAAGAGCACGTATCTTCTTGTAAACAAATTAAAGTATTTGTTGAAAATGTATTACCACTACGAAAGCAAAAGACTTGACAGACGATGCTCCATCCCCCCAATGAAAAGCAGGGGTGTCACTAGCACGTTAAGAGACCATACAATAAGTGTCAGGGGCCCGAGACTGTTCAACTGCCTCCCAGCATACATAAGGGGGATTACCAACAGACCCCTGGCAGTCTTCAAGCTGGCACTGGACAAGCACCTAAAGTCGGTTCCTGACCAGCCGGGCTGTGGCTCGTACGTTGGTTTGCGTGCACCCAGCAGTAACAGCCTGGTTGATCAGGCTCTGATCCACCAGGAGGCCTGGTCACAGACCGGGCCGCGGGGGCGTTGAACCCCGGAACTCTCTCCAGGTAAACTCCAGGTAAACTGTGGATGGATGCGTGAGCGGCAGAGATCCTACAAGGACAGGTGGCAGATGATACGATATGGGTAAGTGTGCGACCAAGACCTTCTATCAACAGGCGGAAGATGCTTGAAAATGGATGGGTGGCCGAGATCTACCAAGACTAGGTGGCAAGCACTTCAAGATGGGTAGTGGGCAGCAGAAATGCTTCCAAGATCGAGTGGCAGACACTACTAGAAGGGTGGGTGGCCTAGGCCTTGATCATCACGCACCACCGACTGTCAGTTTTTGCTAAAGTGCCATGGAATCCCAAAAAGACATGGAGCGTCACGTATTTACTCCCCGGACAGACCTACGTCCTCACCTACAACTTACACCTAGGAAACTCAATTACACACACACACACACACACACACACACACACACACACACACACACACACACACACACACACACACACACACACACACACACACACATACACACACACAAACACACACACACACACACACACACATATATATATATATATATATATATATATATATATATATATATATATATATATATATATATATATATATATATATACATATGCTTAAACAGGTGAGTACACACACACACACACATCCTGTGTCACAAACCTTCTGGAGTTTTATGATAAAATAACAGAAGTAAGACAAGAGAGAGAGGGGTGGGTTGATTGCATCTTCTTGGACTGCAAGAAGGCCTTTGACACAGTTCCTCACAAGAGATTAGTGCAGAAGCTAGAGCATCAGGCGCATATAACAGGAAGGGCACTGCAATGGATCAGAGAATACCTGACAGGGAGGCAACAACGAGTCATGGTACGTAATGATGTATCACAGTGGGCACCTGTGACGAGCGGGGTCCCACAGGGGTCGGTCCTAGGACCAGTGCTATTTTTGGTATATGTGAACGACATGATGGAAGGAATAGACTCTGAAGTGTCCCTGTTCGCAGATGACGTGAAGTTGATGAGAAGAATTAAATCGGACGAGGATGAGGCAGGACTGCAAAGAGACCTGGAGAGGCTGGACATGTGGTCCAGTAACTGGCTCCTCGAATTCAATCCAGCCAAATGCAAAGTCATGAAGATTGGGGAGGGGCAAAGAAGACCGCAGACAGAATATAGGCTAGGTGGACAAAGACTACAGACCTCACTCAAGGGAGAAAGACCTTGGGGTGACCATAACACCGAGTACATCACCGGAGGCACACATCAACCAAATAACCGCTGCAGCATACGGGCGCCTGGCAAATCTGAGAATAGCGTTCCGATACCTCAATAAGGAATCGTTCAAGACACTGTACACTGTGTATGTTAGGCCCATACTGGAGTATGCAGCACCAGTCTGGAACCCACACCTGGTCAAGCACGTCAAGAAGTTAGAGAAAGTACAAAGGTTTGCAACAAGGCTAGTCCCAGAGCTCAAGGGAATGTCGTACGAGGAAAGGTTAAGGGAAATCGGACTGACGACACTGGAGGACAGAAGGGTCAGGGGAGACATGATAACGACATACAAAATACTGCGGGGAATAGACAAGGTGGACAGAGATAGGATGTTCCAGAGAGGGGACACAGGGACAAGGGGTCACAACTGGAAGCTGAAGACTCAGACGAGTCACAGGGACGTTAGGAAGTATTTCTTCAGTCATAGAGTTGTCAGCAAGTGGAATAGCCTAGCAAGTGAAGTAGTGGAGGCAGGAACCATACATAGTTTTAAGAAGAGGTATGACAAAGCTCAGGAAGCAGAGAGAGAGAGGATCCAGTAGCGATCAGTGAAGAGGCGGGGCCAGGAGCTGAGTCTCGACCCCTGCAACCACAATTAGGTGAGTACAATTAGGTGAGTACACACACACACACACACACACACACACACACACACACACACACATGGTATATATATATATGGTAACTATAACTATATATATATATATATATATATATATATATATATATATATATATATATATATATATATATATATATATATATATATATATATATATACATATGCTTAAATAGTGAATTCCAGGACAACTAATCAAGGAAATGTCTTTAAAACAAACAAGTTAAAAATTGCATGTCATAGATAAATATACTCAAGTGAGCAAGAAACATATAATCAAGAGAAGGAGCTTCGAGTGTTGCGCCTTCATTAGCCAGATCTTAACCTCACAGAGAGGGAAAAAATACAATTGCCACCACCACGGTGTGAATGTTGCTTCTCATCTCTTCTCTTTTCCCAGGGTGTGTCTTATCAGACATCCCTTCCACAGGATGCCACTTCACAGATATAAATCCTAACTTGCTAATCTAGAGATACTTTTGGGAATCACAGCACTCGACACCCGGTCTTAGATTAATCCATCCATTACTATACTTACGTGATGTGCTAAATGAAAGTGGGTGGCAGATGGAGTGGTGGGGGTTCGATCCTCAGACTGCTAATCACGTGACAAACTACTTCCATGCAACAACTGCGACGCGATTCTCCCAAAGAGGAGACAACCCCACCAATCTCGGTACATTCTCGGGACCTTAATGGTTATTAATAATAATACATAATCTAACAAATATGTTATCAATTCTGAGGGCGCTTTCACAAATGAAGATGAAGATGCGGATGCGTTGATGTGGGTGACATTGCTTAGTGTTGGGAGGAAAGTTGACGTTGAGAAACTGAGACGGAGATATTTCTTTTCCAGACATCTTTCAGTGGTTACAGAAAAACAGGTGTCATGGATTATAAGCCTAATGAAATCCTACTGATCATGCCGAGCCTTTTGGGTTAGAGTGAGGAAAAAAATGATGAAAAGATTGGAAAAAGCTATAGTTTAACTGGATGAAATAGGTTATTGGAAGTAGTTATGAACTCAAGGTCACAAGTTACATAAACTTATTTTGGTGGGACAATGTTTCCCAGTGAAGAACTCTATCAAGTTCTGAAAAAAATCTACATTGAGCGAAACGTTATTCCAATAAAAGTTTGTTCTGCAGCTTAATATTTGTCTTCAGTTAAGGTACAGATTTAAGAATGCAGTACTAAAGTGAAAATCAGATTTAAAATCTTAAGGAATGACTGCGTTCTCTCTCATAACAACTATTCAAACAATGCTGAAGTTTTTAAGAGGCTCTTGATGGGTCGTAAGAGGGTTATATGATCTATGATCAGAGGTGGTCGTCAGAGAGAGACAGACAGAGAGGGACGGAGACAGAGACAGATAGACAGAGACAGAGACAGAGACAGAGAAGTCCTACAGGAGAGAGAGTTCGCACAGGGGTATAAGCCAGCAGGGAAGATCCTTCCTTCTCGACCTTGAGTATTATCACACATCTCCCCGGAGCTCCTGGCATGTCCTCAAAAAAAAAGAGGGACTCACTAATGGGAGTGTGTCCTACAAGACCTCATCTGGATGCGGGTCACCGTTGTCGATTTGGCCTTTTAAAATGAAATTGCAAGACAGAGCCTTAGGCTAAGTTACGAGGGATGTGTGTGTGTGTGTGTGTGTGTGTGTGTGTGTGTGTGTGTGTGTCTGTCTGTTCTCACTAAGCTGTGTCTGAAGGAAGTCGAGTCTATACTCATGCGTATCTGTGTTTCTGTGAGTGGGTATGTTAGTTACAAGTTGTCTAAGTCACTTCTCTATAAAGTATTGAGCTGTTCTGAATGGTTTTTGAGTGTATGTGTGTATGTATGCGTGTGTGTGTGTGTGTATGTATATGTATATTTTTTCTTTATCTCCTCATTAAATTCTTCAACTCTTTTTAAATATGCCAGATTTAATTCTGTTATTGTTTGAAATATCTTTCATTGATAAATTTCTCAAAGGAATATTATTTTTTAAGGACTATATTCCTTCCAACCATAATTATATTTACTCCTTTGCATATAGCTCTCAAATAATTTTTTTTATTAATTCTTTCTTTATCCTTGCAGTTTTCTTTGTCAACAGCTATATACATCATGCAATATACGAACATTTTTTTAATTCTCTCTCCCTCACACACACACACACACACACACACACAGTAGTGTGTGGAGGCAGGAACCATACATAGTTTTAAGAAGAGGTATGACAAAGCTCAGGAAGCAGAGAGGGAGAGGACCTAGTAGCGATCAGTGAAGAGGCGGGGCCAGGAGCTGAGTGTCGACCCCTGCAACCACAATTAGGTGAGTACAATTAGGTGAGTACACACACACACACACACACACACACACACACACACACACACACACACACACACACACACACACACACACACACACACACATACTGCAAGAAGGCGTTTGACACAGTTCCACACAAGAGATTGGTGCAAAAACTGGAGGACCAAGCAGGGATAACAGGGAAGGCACTATAATGGATCAGGGAATACTTGTCAGGAAGACAGCAGCGAGTCATGGTACGTGGCGAGGTGTCAGAGTGGGCACCTGTGACCACCGGGGTCCCGCAGGGGTCAGTCCTAGGACCAGTGCTGTTTCTGGTATTTGTGAACGACATGACGGAAGGAATAGACTCTGAGGTGTCCCTGTTTGCAGATGACGTGAAGTTGATGAGAAGAATACACTCGATCGAAGACCAGGCAGAACTACAAAGGGATCTGGACAGGCTGCAGACCTGGTCCAGCAATTGGCTCCTGGAGTTCAATCCCACCAAGTGCAAAGTCATGAAGATTGGGGAAGGGCAAAGAAGGCCGCAGACGGAGTACAGTCTAGGGGGTCAGAGACTACAAACCTCACTCAAGGAAAAAGATCTTGGGGTGAGTATAACACCAGGCACATCTCCTGAAGCGCACATCAACCAAATAACTGCTGCAGCATATGGGCGCCTAGCAAACCTCAGAACAGCATTCCGACATCTTAAGGAATCGTTCAGGACCCTGTACACCGTGTACGTTAGGCCCATATTGGAGTATGCGGCACCAGTTTGGAACCCACACCTAGCCAAGCACGTAAAGAAACTAGAGAAAGTGCAAAGGTTTGCAACAAGACTAGTCCCAGAGCTAAGAGGTATGTCCTACGAGGAGAGGTTAAGGGAAATCAACCTGACGACACTGGAGGACAGGAGAGATAGGGGGGACATGATAACGACATACAAAATACTGATAGGAATTGACAAGGTGGACAAAGACAGGATGTTCCAGAGATTGGACACAGTAACAAGGGGACACAGTTGGAAGCTGAAGACACAGATGAATCACAGGGATGTTAGGAAGTATTTCTTCCGCCACAGAGTAGTCAGTAAGTGGAATAGTTTGGGAAGCGATGTAGTGGAGGCAGGATCCATTCATAGCTTTAAGCAGAGGTATGATAAAGCTCACGGCTCAGGGAGAGTGACCTAGTAGCGATCAGTGAAGAGGCGGGGCCAGGAGCTCGGACTCGACCCCCGCAACCTCAACTAGGTGAGTACAACTAGGTGAGTACACACACACATATATATATATATATATATATATATATATATATATATATATATATATATATATATATATATGGATAGATAGATAGATATTAAATTTAAATTTTCCTTTTTAAATTTCCTATAGTATTTTTCCGTATTTTCCCATTTTTTCCATTTTTTTATTTTACGATTAAATTTGCCTTGCTTTCATGCCTGCCTATTTTGTGCGCGATTTAACTGAACATTTTGCTTTGTAAAAATAAACACCAGATTTCCTATTTTGATTTTTAATATCTATGGCATGCCAAGAGTAAGCAACCTTTATTCGGCGCATGTACACACCATCATTGAAAGGCTATCTTCCCCAACCAACGAACCAGTACTAGGGTTGAGTGATGGGGCCCCATCGTTCGATCAGTACCCAGGTTCAGCCAATGAGAAGGTTGGTCTGGCAATCATAGAGGTGTTGTGGCCACCACCCACCTGCTTACCCTTGCCATTTCCATACTAGAGCTGGCTGAGCACGGTTGTCCATTCTGTCTTCAGGCTGTGTCTTGGACTTGCCTAAACCCTGTTGTACACATACATTTCCAACTGTATATAGTGTATATATGTGTAAATAACCACTATTGCTCTTGGTGAAGGAAAATATATTTCAAAGTCATTCAGCTGTGTTTGTTCTGATCCTTGCTCCCATTTACACCCAGGATAACCGGCCTTATTGTCAAAACCTATTTTATATTTCTCGGATTATTATCCTCAAAGAATGTTATTGGGACGCAACTTTCTCTACCGTTCTTTCGCTATACCACAAATGTGTAATATAATCTGTGGCTCCTTAAGATGTAATGAAGACAGCTGTATCCTATTTAACAGATGCTGCTATAATTACTTCCACTTCTACTGCCACAAACTGGGAATACTCCTAATATAAGAGCAATAACTACAATTACTTACCACTACTGCTACCACTTCAGCTACCACAACCAATACAGCTATTGCAATTACTGCTTCAACTACCACCACAACAACTATCACAGCTACCACTAAAACAGCTTCACTGCTACAACTTTAACTACTAATACTTTTCCTACAACCGCTACTCTACACCATTATAACCTCTACGACTATCCTTCCCACTGTATTAACCATCTTAAGATGTCGCAAGACATCAAAACTATGAGACCGTAACATCAAAACCCATTAAAAAAATATGGCGTCATTAAAACGATGTGTAAATCAGTTGGTGCCATAAATCCCATGAAATTTATCGTATTTTTTTCGGGGGGAGGGGGGGAACATTCCTCTTTGGGTGACAATAAAAATCACTTTTAAAATCCAGATATATACATTAGCGAATGTATATAATCTGACTAGTGATGCAACTCCAGCCTGGTCGGGTCCCCTTGATGTGAATGTATATAGAGTGTTGCTATGTTAAACATGCTTTTCTTCCTCTGTCTGCTGTTCCAGTGAATGAAGAGCCAGCTCGATCAAAAAAAAGATAGGATCTCCACCCAATCTTCGTGTATAATTCTCTAAGTGTTGGATTTATCTCCTCCACTGCTAAGAAATACTGACTGAAGTTGTGGGCGGTGGAACAGAGGTTACAAGAGGATTGGTAAGGAACGAAGAGAACTAACTCGATGAAGAACCACAGAGTTGGAAGGATCTAGTAGATCTAGCCACGAGAGTAGAGTGACTAATTGAGTAATTCATTGTTACAACCTCCCACCAGTAATTTTGTCTAATTTCTTTATAGTTCTGTTTTAAATTGCATTCATTACGTATAAGTATACAATATATGTAGACTTATATATAGTTACAGTGTTGAGTAAACAATAAAGATTCATTATGTTTTTTTCCTAATTCTCCTCCCTTGATTCATTATTTCCTGTTTGTTACCTTCGCAAACTATGATCATTATTACGTATTTAATCAGGGAAGAGTGGTTGGATCAGTGATGCATGGATAATGTAGTATATCAGTGGTATTATGTGTTCACAAGGATGTTTATAAGACACAATATTTCTTTCATAGCATTTTGAGAAGAAGTGAGAATTGATACGGTCTCTGCTGGACGAACGGTCCTCTCTCAGAAAAACACATAAACCGGGTATTGTGGCTAATTAACATGTGTGGATAGCGGTGAATCAGAGGAATAATCAGTTACATGATTGAGTAATTAGCCACCTGGCTGAGTGAAATTAATTACTTAGGTTTATTACATTAATTAAGTTACCATTGGATGTAGGGTGAGACATAAGACTCAGTGTAACAACTGGGAGGGCGGGAATGAACAGCATGACTGGGAGGAGATGAATAAGTGAGAATGAGAGACAGACTGACGTGAGTGAATGGATGACGAGTCTGAGAATGACAGGAAGGGTGTGAGAGATTAGCAGTGAATGAGTAATGAGTTAGTAACATGGAGAGAGTGAATGGTTGGGAACTTGTAAACAAGCTCTAGAGAATGTATAAATGAAGGTATGTTGTGTGGAAACAGTTGCTGGCAACACCTACACTCCAGCGTAGAGCATACAACTAGTGATACCCATACCACTAGTGATACCCATACTACTAGTGATACCCATACCACTAGTGATACCTATACTACTAGTGATACCCATACCACTAGTGATACCTATACTACTAGTGATACCCATACCACTAGTGATACCTATACCACTAGTGATACCCATACTACTAGTGATACCCATACCACTAGTGATACCCATACCACTAGTGATACCCATACTACTAGTGATACCCATACAACTAGTGATACCCATACCACTAGTGATACCCATACTACTAGTGATACCCATACAACAAGTGATACCCATACCACTAGTGATACCCATACCACTAGTGATACCCATACCACTAGTGATGCCCATAACACTAGTGATACCCATACCACTAGTGATACCCATACTACTAGTGATACCCATACCATACTGATACCCATACCACTAGTGATACCCATACCACTAGTGATACCCATACAACTAGTGATACCCATAACTAGTGATACCCATATCACTTGTGATACCCATACCACTAGTGATACCCATGCAACTAGTGATACCCATAACACTAGTGATACCCATACCACTAGTGATACGTACCACTAATGATACCCATACAACTAGTGATACCCATACCACTAGTGATACCCATACAACTAGTGATATATACACTACTAATGTTACGCATACAACTAGTGGTACGCACACCTATAAAACCATAGTTAACTATAAATAAGGAAATCTAATGAACAGTTGCGACGCGTCTGGCAACTCGGAGGCTGCAGGGCCACAGGAATCGTTCTTGTATCAACCTTGTATCAACATGCAATTCGTGATGTGAGGATGTGATAAGATAAGATAAGATTTCGTTCGGAATTTTAACTCCGGAGAGTTAGCCAGGATAACCCAAGAAAGTCAGTGCGTCATCGAGGACTGTAACTTATTTCCATTGGGGGTCCTTAATCTTGTCCCCCAGGATGCGACCCACATCAGTCGACTAACACCCAGGTACCTATTTGCTGCTAGGTGAACAGGACAACAGGTGTAAGGAAATGTGTCCACCCGCCGGGAATCGAACCCGGGCCCTCCGTGTGTGAAGCGGGAGCTTTAGCCACCGGGGTTTGTTCATCCAGTCGTAGTATCGGCCTTGTCATCGAGTAATAATGTTTCGGCTTTTTCTTCAGTGACCCGACTATGCTACAAATCAGAAAGTCTAGTCAGTATTTGCGTCATGATTTGTTTTCCATAAATGTGGGTGGCGGCCTGGGTATTACCGGACTGCATTTATAAAGTAGGCAAGGCACGATTTTTAAAGATTCTAAAATGACCAAGGGAGTCTAGGACGTACAAAACCGTGTAGCTCACTCCAATCTCTTAGCTTATTATTTTCAAAGAAAGCTAGTGTCCCTTCATAGGAGCCCCATCAACGAGGTTTAGGATAAAACACAAACTAATTCGTGCACAATTCGACTAGTCATTTGCATTGTACGTCCAAAGCTTTTCGGGAATTCTTAGTAAAATATTATGATCAGTAAGGAAGAACTTTCGTTGTTTGTGATCAGAAATGAAGAGGTTCCATTGCTTGCGTTCCGGTGGGAGAATTAAGTTCTCTAGAAATAACAAAAAAGGCACAATACCGTGACTGGAACGATACACTAATAACCCGCACATAAAAGAGAGAAGCTTACGACGACGTTTCGGTCCGACTTGGACCATCGACAAAGTCACACTAACCAGAATTATTATATAGCATTCTTGTACTACTACTACTACTACTACTACCACCACCACCTCTTCCTGCCTATATATAGCCGTTCTGCTCCACTTCTGGTTAGTGTGACTTTGTCAATGGTCCAAGTCGGACTGAAACGTCGTCGTAAGCTTCTCTCTTGCGGGTTATTTGTGTAAGTTCTCTAGCTGTGGGATAAAGTACTCACAGCTAGTAGCTTTTTCGGATCACGTTTCATTCTTTTAAGGCACTATAAATCCCAAAGGGAACCTCTAGGGAAGTTCTTCATCGGAAGAAGAACTATGATAGGGAGAAGAAGTCTCTCGTAAATTTAATTCTTAAAGCATAATAAACCATGAACAGTGAATGGTAAAATGCCCATGTATGGGAAGAGTTAAATAAACAAGCAGGGTCCTCTGGGGCAATACAAGAAGCTGTTAAAACTTTTATTCGTCTAAGAGGCGCTGTTGTATGCCACAGGTAATACTCGATCTGGTGTTGGAATCAGAGAGCTAAGTCAGTAACATTGGAAGCTTTTCACCCTTTCTTTTTCACGATTAAAATAAAAAAAATAGACTATTATTTTGAAACTGAGCATATTATTACCCGTCACGCGAGTTGGGGGAGGAATTTGGGTCAAATTTGTTTCTTCAACAAAAAAAAAATAGATGTTAGAATTTACTGGATTTTGTAATCATTTACTGCTGATGTTGCCACTAAAGTTGGGCAGTACTTGGATATTGTTAACATACTGTGTGTTTAAAGAGAAATCTCTCTCACAGTTTTGGACTGAGGTCAACAAATATTGCATTAAATTACCGTAAAGCTATTACCACTCTTTTTATCTGAGAACAGTCAAGACTAGACCGAGAGAAAGTGCGTAACTACAACCAGACTTCATCCTTTTTGCTAGGCTGCAAAGGCTGAAGGAATTATGTCTAGCAAGCAAGCACGGATTTCCTACTGACTAATTATTAAAAAAAATAAATAATTGTTTAAAATAAATATATTTATATTGTGTTTTGCAAACTTTTTGATTTTGAAACTTGACTTTCATTGTTGAACAGAAACTTGAAACATAAGACAGTGGTACATTGTACCCTGGACTCTTGAGGAGGTGATAGAGTTAAGAAAGTTGAAGACTTGCTCTAGTCTCACGCTAGTGACTGTTGTAAGACGCCCGAGGGACCTTAACATTGATATTTGGTGTCACGGAAAGTCACACTACATTCTTGAAGAGTTTATGCATCCTATCTAGGAAGAAAAGTTTGGGATAAAAAAGAAGAAAAAGGCAGACAGGTTAGGCTAAAATAAATTGTTCTTGTTATAATAAGGTTAGGTAAGTTTTCTAAGATTCTTTTGATGCAAAATTATAATTTTTTACATTAACATTAATGAAAAAATATATCTTTAAACGTATAAGAGAAAATTTTAGAAATGATTTAATTTTAAATGAGTTCTTCCTAATTGACCAGTTGTACCTATTCGGCACGACATTATATATATATATATATATATATATATATATATATATATATATATATATATATATATATATATATATATATATATATGTATGTATGTATGTATGTATGTATGTATCTTTCTCTCTCTCTCTCTCTCTCTCTTCCCCATCCATCCTGCCTTGGAGGGTCATCCCGGGGCGGCGTCACTGCAGGCGGGTCAGGTAACTGTTGTGTAATTCTGCGTGAGATAATCAGTTGACGTCTCGGAAGTAGGATGTTGTGTGAGGGGGTCGGCGGGCTGCAGGTAGCTGACATGGCCCCACAGTCATAGAACAGGGCACAACAGTCACCTGTCAAGTCTTCACAGTCAGTTGACTTGGCACCACAGTCAGCTAACGTGACACCAAAGTCAGCTGACATGAAACAACATTCAGTTGAACATGATAGCACAGTCAGCTAGGGCCCCACAGACAAATGACTAGACCTATTAAGTCATAAAAGTCACCATGGACTATCTTACTGTCTATACACTCTGAGGAATATATATATATATATATATATATATATATATATATATATATATATATATATATATATATATATATATATATATAATTATATATATATATATATATATATATATATATATATATATATATATATATATATATATATATATATATATATATATATATATATATATATATATATATATATATATATATATATATATATATATATATATATATATATATATGTCGTGCCGAATAGGCAGAACTTGCGATCTTGGCTTAAATAGCAACGCTCATCTTGCCATATAGGACAACCGAAAATTTGTGTATGCAATAATTTCGTCAAAATCATTCTGAACCTAACGAAAAAATTATATTTCACTGTGTTTATTTAGTATTAAATTATTGTAAACAAATCTAAAATATATTTAGTTGGGTTAAGCTAAAATAAATTGTTCTTCTTATAATAAGGTTAGGTAAGTTTTCTAAGATTCTTTTGGTGCAAAATTATAAATTTTTACATTAACATTAATGAAAAATATATATCTTTAAACGTATAACAGAAAATTTCAGAAGGGACTTAATTTTAAATGAGTTCTTGCTAATTCACCAGTTTTACATATTCGGCACGACATATATATATATATATATATATATATATATATATATATATATATATATATATATATATATATATATATATATATATATATATATATATATATATATATATATATATATATATATATATATATAGTGTATACACTGGGGATTTATTAAGCTTTATTTTGTTGAATTAAAGCAAGTTTGGTTGCTGGTGATTATGTTAAATGCATCTTCACGATCCTTGTGTAGTCGATAGAATTTAAACCTAACCACCCAATGACTACCACCGCTATGGACTGGTTAATCATCGAGTACTAACCACTAATACATAAATAATGAAGTCATCATTGACTATCACTCCTCTGTGACATGTTGAGTCATCGCGTGACTAACACTACTGCTAAGTGAATCTCATAAAAAAGTGGCCTTTTAGCGTCGTATCTCTGTAACCGACGCTTCGGATGCGTAATTGCGTTCATGTAATCTCAAGAGTCCGTTAGCGTGGCCTGAGACCATTGCGGAACCTACTACTCGTATGCATCTTGGGGTAATGTCTGGTAAATAGGTCAGGAATATATTCACACGGTAATTCCATTAATCCTATGACAAAAATATTTTAACATTATTAGTGATAATTATGATTTTTATGAGATGTAATAATGATGATGATGACAATAACATACTAATAATAATAATAATAATAATAATAATAATAATAATAATAATAATAATAATAATTAGAAGAAGATGAGGAGGAGGAGGAGGAGGAGGAGGAAGAAAAACTGTATCGCAGCACCTACTACATGACAGAACTAAACGCAAGAGTCTGGAAGCCGCCACCATCTTAGTGAGACCACTGAACAGGACGATGAAAAATACATTCTGGCTGAACCCATCATCAACTTTTCTTATATAATTTTTTTATTAATCCCTGGCTCCTCTCTTATTTTGTTTCCCTCCCCGTCCTCATCTCTAACTCCATCCCTTCCTTTACTCCGTCTTGAGGTTGTCTGTGACAGTGTTCCTTTGCCTTATCAAGAGGTGTATTTGTGTTGTGCTTTGTTTTCGTTGATAAAGTCCATATCAAGACGAATTACGTTTTCGGTTTAACTTATCAGCTGACGCCATTATTTGCCAAGAAGAAAAAACGAGGAAGGGGAGAAGAATAAGATGGAAAAGAAGAAGGAGGAGGAGGAGGAGGATGGAGGGTGTCTGTGTGTCGGGTCAGTGATTCTGGCCGGTAGCTTGCGCGGGTGGTTGAACATGTTGACCTGCTTGTCAACACGCTTGAGTTACTGCAACAGTCTCACAGACTCAACACAGCTATAGTCTCAAAGTAAGATATGTCAACACAGTCTCGGAGCTACGAGTGACACGTGCAGATTTCGACGTTTCACAGTGCTATGTGTCTACCACATTTCTGCACGTGTTACGGCTGTTTCTTTTAATTTGCTGTTTATTGTTAAATATGGATAAGCCTTACCTGATCTAAATTTGCATAATCTGAATTTACCTAATATAACTTAAAACAAGGAAAAAGATAGTTAATGTAACGTTACAGGGAGCAAAATTAACAATGAAAATTGTCGTTTTCAAATGAGAAAATGCTGGAAATAAAGAGCACAGAAATCGGCAGAAAATATGAAAGTAAACAGAAGAGGAAGACTCGATTAAGCTTGAGTACGATGGGAAGCTGAGAAACAATATGAGAGTGATATTACATAAAATTCCGAAACAGTATAACTACCACCTCAGAGTTATACAAAAAAAAAATAATTGTTAAAAACAAACTCTTAAAACCGAAATGGGAAGTAGAAAATTTCACTAAAACGATAAAAAAATGTGAGGAATTTAACAAAAGTTAAGGTAACAAGAAATAATACCAAGGAAGAAGAGAGGCAGTAAAGATCAACCTCAAGTAGAAGACATCCTCATAATGGAGGAGAACGTGAAGGAGGTACTGAAGTTATTTTATGCAGCAAAATCTATA